>NC_086172.1:13840833-14143863 GCF_023053635.1 Elgaria multicarinata webbii | reverse complement strand
GAAAAAAAAAATCTGTTTATAGATTTACCTCAAATAATCATGTTTTACAGATTTGCCTGTTAAGATTCAAATTTGAATTTTCATTCCTGTATCTTTTTCTCAATTTGCTATAGCATTTCCATGTGACTATTCACAGGAATTTTGTTCTGGCTCAGCTACCTGAGCTTCAGAACATCAGAAGAGCCCTGATGCTGGATCACAGCAAGGACCCATCTACCCCAGCATTCTGTTCACACAATGGCCCACCAGCTGCCCGCAGGAAACCCACAAGGAAGACACTCACCCTCCTGCCCAGGTTCTTCAGCATACTGCCTCTGATGCTGGAGGTAGCATATAGCCGTTAGGACTAGCAGCCATTGGCAGTCTTCTCCTCCAGGAATTTGTCCAACCCCCCCTTTAAAGCCATCAAAATGGTGGCCATTACTACATCTTGTGGAATTCAATTCCATAATTTAACTATACACTTAGTGATGTGACATGATGGCCATTACGAATTCCTTGGCTGGAATTGGAAGGACAACCCACACATGTATTGAGACATTTCAGGGACCTTTCCCCTACAGCAGCCCATGCAATTCCCAAAGAAAAGCTAGTGACAGTCAAAGGCCCCTCTGAAGTAATCAGAGCTGGCTTCCAATTAGCCAGAGTGTTGTCTACAGTGGCGGATGGGGGAATGGCAGCAGGTTGGTGCCCGTTGTGTAGCCTCTGGCCGCTTCCTCCCAAACTCCATCTGTCTGACAAGAGGATTCATTCACTGGATGGATGTGACTTTCTCAGGCAGCAGGGGTCACTGCCATCTTCTGACTCTTCTTCCCTGTCTGTTTGGCACCATGGTGCATTGAGCGGTGTCCTGGAGAGATCAGAAGCCCCTCACCTCCCACCACAAGAAGGAGGTGTTGCAAAAATAAAAACTGGAGGGAAGCTTGCAGAGCTGTCCAGCCAGTTGCCTTGGAAAGACAGGCTAATGACAGCTGGGAAGGGCAGGCAGGCAAGCAGGTGGAGTACACAGCTGTGGGTGGTAGGCAGCCTCTCAAGGCGCCTGGAGAAGCGTGGCCCGCTACAAACTGCATACACTGCTGCTGTCGGCTGAGGTTGACCACCCATCAGCACTCAATCCAGGTTTAGTCTGCAATCCTAAACACATTTACCTGGGAGTAAGCCCCATTGAGTTCAATGGAACTCACTTTTGAGTAGTCCCATTGAGTAGTCCCATTGAGTTCAATGGAACTTCCTTTTGAATTGTGCTGTTCAGTAGTTTTGCAGTGCAGCATCTGATGACTTAGCATCTTGCCAATAAGAGTTTTTGCCACAATAAACTGGGTGGCTTTGAATGTGCCAGATGAGACTCTGCAATCCTTACATGACAGGCGGAAATTCAACCAGTGCATGTTTCTCTACCATTGCATTTCTGAGGTGGGAAAACCTGCACCTGTTTAATTTCTGCCTGTCATGCAACTGTTAAAGGGAAAAAGTCTTCATGGGGGGGGGGGGGAGAAAGAGAGTAACTGCATCTCATCTTTCCACAAGTACCCTCAGCATAGACATCAGGATTAAAGGTATTTCTAAACTGGCTGACGCGCACCCTAGGCCTACTCTGAAATGTTTGCCTAGAATTGCAGCTTCAGTCTGACTTTAAGGACTACAGCAGCAGCACTCATCTGCTTAATGTTTACCAGGGATGTTTGCCTTCTTCCCACCCTCCTTATAATTTTGTAATTATTTCCTCTGACTACTTCAGGACTGGGAGGTGGACCGACGAAGGACACGTGAAGCCCCTGCAGCATGGCAGGCCCGACCATAAGGTGGAGGAGGCGGCCACTTTGGGCAATTGTGTCATGATGGGGCAGCGAATTGCTAGTTATTTCATTTACAGTTTCTGCACTTTTACTACTGCGTGTGGGGAGGGGGAGTGAAGATGTTTGTGGCATTTTCTGGCTCTGGGGACTATGTAAATTGACTGGCCTTGTACCCTACGTGAGAAGGGCAGGGGGAGTACCATTTGTTGTTCCACCTTACAAATCTCTGCTGGGAAGTCTCTGTTGGGAGTGGGATTTCACAACACAAGGGTACAAAATTACAGTTTGAGATCATGACATTTGTGATCTCAAAAAAAAAAGGGGGGGAATGGGTAATTTTACACGTGTGTTTGGAAGCATTTAGGCTACTTTGGATCCCAGCCATTATACAAAGGGAGGGGGACCACAATTGTATGAGGGGCTGGATGACTCCTCCTCACAGCACTCCACAGGCTGAATGACATCAGGAGGTGTGGCCATGACCCCTGACGCCATTTGGTCCTTGGCAGGCACGGCGGAAGTATGCCTATCCTGTTCCATCTGCTTTGCTGCGCTGTGCCTGCTCTGGCATCTGGAAGAGCAGTGCTCCAGCCACAGACACTTCGCCCATCTGGCGGCTCCCCCACCTGGATCCCCCACTGTTACCTCTGATCTGCGATGGGAGAAAACTGCACGGATTCTCCTGCACAGCGCTCATGTGCAAGGGAATCCCCACTGTTACCTCCGACCAGAGAAAATGGTGCGTAGGTGAGGTTTGGAGGAATCCAGGAAGGCTGGAACCTTGATGGGCCAGTGGGGTCCCTTCCCTGCATTACATGGGCGTTTCAACATTCTGCTGACCTCAAAGGCCTCCACAAGGGGAAAACATCATACTTAGATCACATTCATGTCCTGCAAAGTGGGCAACTTGGGGCCCTCTAGATGTTGCTAGACGGCAACTCCTGTCAGCCCTAGCCTGCATAAAATGGTGAAGGGTGGTGGGAATTGCAATTTAGCAACAACATCTGGATGGCTATAAGTTGCTCACCTGTGATTTAACACTACTTCTCTTATGAGAAACAGCAGTCTGCACAGAGCCAAAAATCGAAGCCAGAAATACGTGGACAACATGTCTGTATGCAGAAGGCATGTCCTGAAATGTGCACGACGGTAAAACAACTAGTAAGCTAGTTCCAGATCAGCATGTAGAACCTGCAGCCAAACATTTTACTACTTCCTGTTCTTAAGACAGCCTTCGCTTTGTTGCTTTCAAAATGTGCATATGCTTTCATCAAGCAAAATTCTGGTCCAGTACAGCTGCTCACCTGACTTGATTTCACTGCCAAACCAGTCAAAATCAATGTCTTAGGTGTCTGCTTAAACGGTATCAATAACAATTGGAAAGGGAGAAAAAATCTTTATTTGAACCCCAATTCATTTAATTGTCATAACATTGATCAGCTCTAATCTGACCCACATTACTGAAGGAGGTTTTAAGGGCAGGTGCCCCCTAGGCATTAAATTTAATATTGAATACACTTGGAAAAAAATGTCAGCTGTTGCACAATCCATACTGAAAGATTTTTCTTTTTTCTCCCTTTCCTGGGAGTAATTAAAAGATGCTTTTCTTGACTAATGATCCCCTGTTTAGAAATGGGAAGTCGATATTCCTCCTGCAGCAGTCAGCTTCAATTTGTCACACTGTTCCAGAAGTTTGAGAAGTGGTTCTTCTCAGGGCTGTTTGGTAATTGCTGGAGCCAATTACAAGCTTTTTAAAGCTGACCTAATCAGTGGGCCACTGACAACAAGCCGAAGTCAGCTGGTCTCGTTTCTCCCCTAGTTTCAAAAACTTTTCCTCCCCACTTTTTGTTTGTTTTTGCTACTTTATCAAATGTCAATAATTCTTTCTTAGTATAAGCACATGTCACAAGTCACAAATGTTAACTTTTTCAAGATTTTTCCTGGTAATTATATGATACCTGTGCGTGGCTTCCATTTTACTTTTGGATACAATTAGTGGCCAGTTTCTGACATCTAGTCTATAAAGATAGGCTTGATATTACAATTATTAAGATCTCCCGAACTTCTGTAATGATAGTTAAAATTACAAAGGTGAAGTCATATTCCATATCTCCCTGTGACAACAGAATCAGGTGAGGTTGTGCAGGTCCTGGACAGGTGCCCAGACTCAGTAATGGGCTGGATGAGGGCCAATAAACTGAAACTGAGTCCTGGCAAGATGGAAGCCCTTGAGTGGTTCCTGAGTCCGGGAGACAGGCTCATTGCCTGTTCTGGATGGGGTTGCACTCCCTCTGAAAGAAGATCAGCTTCATAGTTTGGGGGTACTCTTAGATCCATCTCTGTCGCTGGAGGCTCAAGTGGCCACAGCAACTTGAAGTGCCTTTTACCAGCTTTGGCTGGTTCGCCAGCTATGGCCTCTCCTGGACAGGGATAGCTTGGCTACGGTGGTACAGGCATTAGTAACCTCAAGACTGGATTATTGCAGTGCGCTCCATGTGGGGCTGCCCTTAAAGCTGCTGGAGCTAGTGCAGAATGCTGCAGCTCGGCTGTTGTCCAGAGCTGCCCCTTTCCAGCATGCAACTCCCTTGCTGAGGGAACTGCACTGGCTGCCTATTTGCTACCGGGCCAGGTTTAAGGTTCTGGTGCTAGTGCTAGTTCACAAAGCCCTAAACAACTTGGGAACAGAATACCTGAGAGAGCGCCTTCTCCCCTACCAACCTGCCCAGTTGTTGAGGTCATCTGAGGGCAGGCTCCTGGTGGTTCCATATAGTCCTATCCTCCATTTTGGCTTTATTTCTGTTAAATGGCTTCTCCATTTTGGCTTTATTTCTGTTAAATAAATCATGCCACGGTGTAATATGTCATGAGTTGTTGTTCATCTGAGGTTGTATTTACCTAATTCTTAGACCTGCTAAGGAGCAGATGATTGTTATTATGTCCTGATATGTAAAATCATACAATTCTAAGAGGGTGTACTTTCTCTTTCACACGACTGTAGGTGAATTGGAAGTAACAGATTTGGCCCATTTCTACCCATGTTAATCTTGACCAAAAATAACTACAAAGCCTAGATGTCATGGTTATCAGGGAAGCAACAAATATCTGTAATCTGCAAAACTTTTACATTTGCAGCTATGAATATGTTTCTGAAAGTTGTATCCAACTTTGTGACTTGTGTGGTTCAATTAAACCAGACTGTGACTTGTGTGGTTCAATTAAACCAGTTTCAGAATGGGCAAAAATGTACAGTAGCTTCCTCTTTTGGGAAGCAACCCTCTGCAATTACAAGCTGGCCAGCACTTACGTGGGGAACGAAGAACACGTAAGTGGACATATCCCTGGAAATAATATAGAAGGTTTTGTGTGCCCTTGTTGCTTATCCTTTCTGCTACTATAAACTTCTTGAAAAATTCAAACCAAGCACTGACAGCGAAGGAAGGCTAATGACAGCTGGGAAGGACTGTTGAACTTTTCATATGTTGCACAAGCAGACTGCCGCACAATGCAAGGGAACGCTCCATCCTCCTCCATCCCCAGAGCACCTTTTAGGGATGCTGGGGGAAGGGGGAGGGGAATTGTGCTCTTCCTGTTCCATTGTCAGAAGCCTTCTGCAATTTGAATTGGATTTCACCCACATCATCGAGCAATTGAGAAATTAATCCTGTTACACCAAACGCTACCTGTGGGCTACTTTCATTTGCAGCCTGTAAGCTTCAGTTCAGATAGAAGGACAACAATATACAATGCTAGAAACCATTTCTGTGCAAAATTTCTGTGCAAATTTTCCTAAAAGGCACTTACCTATGTCTTACCTAAAGACATACCTATTCTGGGTGCCAATACATTTACAAGAGGCACATGCTGAATTTCTGCATTACGTCTGTCTTCCCTTTATCACAAGGGTAGAAACAGAATAGAAATGTTTTTCGGTTTTGCTGAGCCCTTGTGTTTAAAATTCTAACTTTTAGTAACTTTTTAAAGCAAATATCATGAGTTTATGCAAAATAGTAACTTACTTTTTGAAAAATAAGGAGACAACCATCTGTCAGGTGTGCTTTAGGGTGGATTCTTGCATTGAGCAGGGGGTTGGACTCGATGGCCTTGTAGGCCCCTTCCAACTCTGCTATTCTATGATTCTATGAATTTTTTTTTACAAACATAACCCCCAAAATACAGGAAGTTATATAGCTTGTAACTTTTAAGGGTCTGTTTAATAGAAGAGGGACAATGCAATATCAGATAACAATTACTGCTTAATGAGTAAAAAGTTATGCTGCAAATTAGTACGGAAAAAAGTATTCTTTCGAGAGAAGATTATCTATATCTGAATCTCATGAAGTAACAGAGATTTATGACTGTTAAGCACACTTGATTTCAATGGGGCAAAGGCAGGTCTTTCTGGTTTTTACCTCAAATTAGATCAACTTCAATATACACTTTTTATACCGTTTAGGACTATACAAATGCAAAATAAATACATATAATTATATAATCTCACTATCTAAAGGTTTGCTGCTGACATTATAGTACATATATTAATCTACGTATCCCTAATATTAAAGACACATTAGAGATGTGTAGTTATCTTTTTACAATGTTCTGGAATAGGAAACAAAGAAAGAAGCACATGCAAAAACACACAGGTCACCGATACTGGAAAGAAGTGCTGGAGTTCTACTGCAGTGTTGGGTGCCCAGGAACTGATCCTGACATTAATGAGCTCTTGAAACAAGTACACTGAATCTGCAATATAACCACTTCTGAAGACAACACTACAGGCTAAAACTAGTCTGTTTCCTAGACCCATGTTCTTCCTATTCATATGCCCACACCTATTTATATGATTGGTGTGGGGAGTCATTTCTCTCTCCATAAAACAGAACTGGAGTATAGTTCTTTATCCCTTTGTCAATCTATAATTTTGATTCCCTCCTGTGACTACCCAAAGATGCAGTGAATTTTGCAACTCTCCAGGTTTCCCTTGTGTTGGGAGTTCAGCATAACTCGGCAACCTTTTTATTTTGTTTAGTTTCAAGTTTCCACTCTGGGTTCCCTTTTTGTCTTTTATTATAGTCCTTAAATATCTTCTTTCAATTTAATCCTGATGTTTGAAGGTGAGTTTCCAGTGTTTTCAAGAGAAACAACTTGGCTTACCTACCCTGTGTTTATGTATCTTTGCCTACAGGGACATAAGAGGAAAGCAGGCGGCCCACACCGGCGGATGAAAGGTCAGCTGACAGCTGCTTCATCCCGAGCCGATAACTAGCCCAAAGATCTGGGGTTCCCCCATGTAAAGTATGAGGAATGGGTGGTGGTGGAAGCATCCTACCAATCAGACGGAAGCGTACACAAAGCAGTTGTGGCATAGTGGGAGAATTACAAGAGTAATGTGAAATTGGCTTGTAAATCGTTTGTTCAGATGATACGCTCAAACTGTAGCTATATACATGGTGAAATGAAAGTAAGTTTTGGGTTCAGAGTCCACCTATCTTCCTCTTTGCCAACTATACATGAACAATTTATCTGAACACAGAATTGAGGCCATTGTAAAAATCTGGCTTCTGATTCATATTCCCGTATTGTTGGTTGTGTGTAATGTTCAGTGTCTGGAAATGTTGAACTTAGACCCATATCGTAGTAAGAGTTTTTCATATTGTAAAAAGCCTAAAATAAATAACACTGGGTCTAAAAATAAATGCAAAAAAACTATGATTTTGTTACTACCATTGTTCAGTATTTTAAGACCTAGTGCTTTTCCTCTGTATGCGTAGAAAATAATCATAAAGGAACCAACAATTTCTCTAGCTTATTAGAGATGTTAGAGATTTTCCAGGGTAATAAATCATTGTATGAAGCAGTCATTTGGTTAAAAGGGAGAAACAAAAGGGGTGTATTAAATATGCCACCAGGTGAAGCAGGCCCAAGATGTTTTGCTGCTTGAAGTGGAACAGCAAATGGAGCCTCTCCCCTAAATCAACGGGGATAGTTTGAAGACTGGCCAAGTTATTTTAGAAACTGAGGCAGAAGATCCCACAAGTGTCCTTCCTGGGCAATAAAAAATCAATATAAATAAGTGTACGGAGTGCTCTTGACCTTGTGAACCTGGGACCAGGAGAGTTAACTCTTAACTCTCTAATTTTCCAAAGAACTGTGCAACGCTCTACCTGCACAGCCTAACTTTTAGAGCTTTTTCTAGCTAAAAGCCCATCAAGTTATACAAGCTGAGGGACAATGGAAGAGGAAATAGAGAGTTCAATCTTTCCAACCCTCTTTGTACTACCCCATCCCAAAGCTGAGAAGCAGGTCTGACACCCACCCACACTTATGTCTTCTGTAGTAGCAATGGGCAAAATAAGTAGTGGGGAGGGGAAAGAGAAAATGTGTGGGCAACAAGGTTTTTTTTATCCCATCCAGTGAAGTAATTGCCTGAGGCAAAGTAATGGGTGAGGAAAGATCACATTGGAAAAGTGTGACAACAGAATTTTGGGAACTGCCTACAGAATAGATGTTATCCCCCTAATTATGAACAACTGTAAGGCCCCTGCATACATGTACATTACAAAGTTCTAAACCAGTTTGCAAATTGGAAACTTCAAAAAACAAATCATGTTAACCCACTGTCCTCTACCATCTCTTCCTCTCTTACCTGGTTTGCATATAATAAGAAGCCCCCATGGGGAAATCCAAACCCACCCACCCCATACACGGTGTTTTCTCATTACATGCAACTCTGGACCTCTACAAGATTTGAAATTGGGAAGGCAGTTGAAGATGTGGAAAAATGTGGACACTGACGCCCGTTCCTAATCCATATATAGTCCTGACCATCCCAACTGCGTTCTTTTCTTTTGTTGTAAGGTGGCTACTTAGGTTTGTGTTCACACATTAGGTGATACACAGGGGGAGGGGGAAAGAGGAGACTGGTCAGGCTGGACATTTCCCTTGTCATGGCACTATTTGAAAGCTGCCCCTGGTAGGACACCCTGGAGTTCGTAAGGCTCCTATGGCTCCAAGCTCCACAAAACAAACTATCGATCACATGGCAGCAATCCACCCCCAATTCTGCAGGGCTGACTTAAAATTGTTTCCCTCTTATGTGACAAGATCAGCCAATGGCAAAAACTACAAAGGTGTAAGGGAGGAATTAGATAAAACCAGAGATTTAGAGGAAATGTTCTACACCTTGGGATTTTGCTGGAAGAGGAATTTACTGTCAATGTGAAATGGGAGTCTCTCTAGCTTTCCAGGATATTTTGAATATTTGCATTCCATAATCTTCCCCTGTTACATGTAAATGTCCAATAAATGCCTTCAATTCATTATAACTGAGCAGAGTATGTGGTGAGTGATACAGGGTGAAGGACTGGGATCTTCCCCCTAAAGAGATGGTGTTTCTTTTTTCCTAATTCTTCGCATGTACCTTGTAAAGACTCTGAATTTGGAGCAGGAACTGCTAAAACTGAAAGGAACTTCCTTGCAACCCTTGGACCAGGGGTAGGATGGCTAAAATAGGGCAAGAAGAACCTCACCTTGAGGGAATAGCAACATTTGGGCCTTAGCTAGACCTAAAGTTTATCCCGGGATTGTCCCGGGGTCATCCCTGTTCATGTAAATGACACACAGGATATCCCGGGAGCAGGCAGAGATGACCCCGGGATAAACCTTAGGTCTAGCTAAGGCCTTGGTTTGACCCAAGATAGGACAGCATGTTGTGCTAATATAGAAAATATTTTAAAAGTCTGATAAGTCAGTCACTGAAGTGTTCTTGAGGGAAAGCAGATAGGGGGTTAAGAATCACAAAGATACTAACAATCTGGATCACTCCATATTACCAAAGAAGTAGAGATACTGCTTTTGTGACAAGAAAGAAACAAACTCAGTTTTGGGTTAGATTCTCAATGGCTGCATTTGCATCTAACTGGAAAGGAAAACAAAACTTGCTTAATAAGCCAGGATATGCACAAGCAGCACGCAGGAACATGCAGACTGTTTGGTAATGCTTTGCTCCTTAATTTCAAAAAAGTAAACTAGGATTCAGCACTTAAATATCGCTTCCCATTATGTTTAACGGCTTCCAAACATGGCAGGATCACAATCAAGGTTTGAAAGTGGCTTACAGATCCTGGCTTGTTTGATAGCACCTAATCTTAGTTCCCAATTTACATGTATCTGGAAGTTTGTGTGCTTGTGTGCTGAATCCTGACTTGTTTTCCTGCTCATGAAAAGATGAGTGAAGAGGCAGGAAAAGAGTTGCATATGGGTGCATGCCTGTTTTGCATATTTTGCTATTAGCATGATGTGTGAACCACGTCTTCCATAAATCAAGTATCAATAAAGAGTGGTACAGAGTCAAACAGCTTTGTAAAGCTTCACTGATTTATTTTTAGCCATCTTTCCCCATTACTTTGGACATTAGACTTATATGACCAAGTTGACACAGAGTACTGGGCTTGGAAGTACTAATCAACTTGCATGTGAAATCAAGGATGAGATCCCAACTGAACTGCAAAAGGTCACTGGGAGGCCTTAGACATGTCACTATACCCCAACTAGTACCTTTGAAAGACTGCCAAGCTTACATATTTATTTTTAAAGTCTTGGTCATCTTTTTTTAATCATACAGCCCTTTAAAATGCCTGAAGCAGCCTACCTTGTGGAGTCTGGAGAGGGTTTTGCACGTCCCTGGGTATTTTCTTCCCACACGTTATTTGCTAACTCGTTCCCAATGGAGGACATTACTTTGATGAGTTCTATAGGCCAATCATCCAAATCAAGTGAGCGGACACGTGACAAATGTGTTCCAAGGTTTCGGTGTATCCCGGAGCATTCAATACACATGAGTGCTCCCAGGTTTAAGCTCGCCCAGTCAGGATCTATGGGAAGAAAGAACAGACCCACAGAATTAACATATTCTGAAAGATTTTCCTGCTTATTGTTTGATAACGAGCAAAGAGATCACTAATAAGTCTTATCTGAAATGTTAACACAATAGCAGAGAAGTAAATGGTACTGGTGACTCCGAACACCACATCTAGTTCATAGCCAAGTCAGGGAAATTCCATTTTGTAGTTCTTGAGGAATGTATTTGGCTGGGGGTGGAGAGGAACTCCACAGTAATTAATATGGATAATATTTTGCTACCAACACAAACACCTGGAAGCATGGTATGCAATAAAGACAAGGAATTTAGAGGATCATCCAAAGGGGATCATCCCTATCTCCCTAATTCCTCCTACAGAACTTGAGTAATGGAGTGAAAATATAATGTTTGTGTACGAAGGAACATATACAATATCTGTAACTTTCACAAGGTAGCTTTCATTAGTAAAGTGATACAAAATGATAGCAAAAGAAAATACAATTGTTAGACAAATCAGGGCAAACAGATAGCAAGTAAACAGAAGTTCTATGAGTCCAAGATTAAAAGGAAAACAAATACAATCCAATAGGCACCTCTTCTTAACTTTTTTTTTTTAAAATCCATCACTGTCATGATTTCCACATTCGTTGTTTAACATTGAACGGTATTGAGCATGATGAGGAATGGACTGCCGTGAGCCTGCTGGATGAGCTAGAGCTTCCAGAGTCAGATGACGTCATGGGACCATCCTTCTCAGGGGACTTGTGGGAGCCTGGGCCCTCAGGAAAGAGGATCACAGACTCTTCCGCACAGGAAGAAGGGAGTTCCGCTGCTTCAGAGACAGAGGCTGCACACACATGCACAAGTCCCAGAGAGCATCATTGTGCAAATCATTTGCCATCATTGGGCAAATTAGTGGGGTTCTTTTAAGAAGAAGTACCCAACTCCAAAAAAGGACACTTACAAGAGCAAGGCTTGTAAGTGGACCTTGAGTAGGGCTCAGGATTCTCTGGTAATATAAGCCCACATTATCAGTCTAGTCTTTTCTGGAAACAAGGGCATTTCTTCAGCTCCTCATGCTTGGTATCTTGTTTCCTTGATCTTCTGTTTGATTAAAAACAACTTCTTGTCTGTACTGGACATTATTTCTAAATCTCAGATGAAGTGTAGAGTTTTTGTTTGTTTGTTTGTTTAGTCAATAATAATTTTTATTTTTTCAACACGAAACCAATTAAAAAGAACATATAATACACAAAAAAGAAAGAACAATTACAGAAATAACACCCTACAACACTTTAAAAAATTACAAGTTAAGATGAACTTCCAGTGTGGTGTAGTGGCTAAGGTAAGGTGTTGGACTGGGAGTCAGCAGATCCGGGTTCTAGTCCCCACTCGGCCATGGAAACCCACTGGGTGACTTTGGGCCAGTCACAGACTCTCAGCCCAGCCTACCTCACAGGGTGGTTGTTGTGAGGATAAAAATGGAGAGGAGGCGGAGGATTATGTATGCCACCTTGGGTCCTTGGAGGAAAAAAGGCGAGATATACCGTATTTCTTCGCTTCTAAGACACACTTTTTTCCCATATAAACATCTCTAAAAACGGGGTGCGTCTTAGAATCGCGGGTGCGTTTATTATTTCTTAGAATCAAAGGTTTTTTTGTGTTGGTAGTACTGAAATTAGTGTGTGTCTTACAATCAATGGAGTCTTAGAATTGAAGAAATATGGCAAATGCAATAATAAAAATAAATAAATAAATAACATTTTTTCACAAAAATAAATAAAATAAGTGACCATATCTTCTCTTCCACCATAGTTACAAAAAACAAAATCCCCCTCTTTATTTTATCTTACAATTTTTCATAATCCTTGAATCCACAGATAAGCAAGTCATTTTTTTCCAATCCCTGCAAAAAGTCTATTAAAGGTTTCCATTCAGTTAAAAATCTAGATGTTGTCTTTTCTCTAATTATTGACGTAAGTTTTGCCATTTTCACCAACTCCACCATCTTCAATAGCCATTCATCCGTATTTGGCAATATAGAGCCTTTCCATTGTTGTGCATATAGTAATCTCACTGCCGTTATCATATATAAAAATAGAGTTCCATGGCTTTTTTTCAACTGATCATCTATTAGTCCCAAAAGAAAATATTCCAGCTTCAATTGTATCTTAATCTTTCATATCTTCTGTATTAACACGTGTATTTCTATCCAGAAGCATTTGGCTTTTTTATAAGTCCACCATATATGGTAAAAAGTTCCTTCTTGTTTTTCACATTTCCAACAAGTTCCCGATACATCTTTATACATTTTAGCCAATTTTGAAGGAGACATAATGTTCTTTAAGGCTAGAACTTAATGTAAATTTTAATCCTTTAACCCACGTATTTTCTTATTGTTCCATAGGTATACCATATCCAAAATTCTGGCCCCATTTTATCATATAATCCTTGACTTGTTCATCTTCAGTCTCAAATTTCAACAAAAGTGTATATATTTTCGCTATAACATGTTCATAATTTGTGCACAATACCTTTTTGGGGGGGGGGGATAATGTTATTATTGTGTGATTCTGGTTACAAGGGTCAACTAATGTATCGCATATGTACATTCGGAGTCAATACAGATATATATACTTAATTACTAAATAATACAAATTTATACAAGCCTGGGTAAAAATACTTAACATTAATTAGTTAATTTGATTTCATTTAAATTCCATTCAATACAATCCCACTTAGGGCATCCTGAGACTAACTCCCTTTACCCTTCCACCTATGTTTTCCATATTTCTAAGTATGCCGTTGGGGGTGTTCTCCCACCTTCTTTATTCGCATAATAAATTCCCACCATACCCCCCCCAAATTATCTTCACTTTGTTGTCCTCTTACTTTCCTCATTTTTGGGGTCAGCTTTTCTAAGAGGGCAATCTGCCAAACCCTTTGAAACCAGTTTTCAATTGTAAGCCCTTTGCCATCCTTCCAGAGTTTTGCTATCAACCATCTAGACGCCAATAATAGATGGTTTATTAATTCCTTATTTAAGAGCTTAATATCTGGTACCCTATATAAATTTTACAGAGCTAAATGAGGAGATGGGTGGACCTATTGTCCAGTTATCGAACAGATTTCCTGGAACACTTTTTTCCAATAAGCACTCGCCTTAGGGCAGGACCACCACAGGTGTATGTACGTCACTTCTCTGGAGCATCCCCTCCACCACAGTGGGGATGACCCTGGACTCATCATAGATATTCTTCTGAGCATCAAATACCATCTGTGAGTTAGTTTTAGCATTAATTCAATATTTTTACTTGATATTGATTTAAATATACCTCTGCCCCACAAAAAATTCCAATCTTTTTCTTCAATATGGATTCCTAAATCCGCTTCCAAGACCATCCTGAGTGGAGCGTTGGTACCGACTTCTTGACTTACTATCCACTTATAAAGATTGGAGGTCAATCCTTTTGTTACTCCACTATATCCCGCTGCCATATGTTCAAACTCTGTTAAATTTCTAGTGGCCGCTAATTTTATTTCTGGCTTAGAGAGAAAGGCGTAAACCTGAGAAATTTTTAACCATTGTCCCTTTTTCTGACCAAATTTTTCTGTCAAGTTGTTTCAGTTGTCCATTTTTAAAGAAACCCGTAAGGCGATATAATCCTTTGGATTTCCACTTAAGCGTTTCCCTTTTTGTTAATCTACCTTCAAATGCTGAGTGATAAACCATTGGGGTTAATGGGGAGAGCCCTGGTAGTAATGTTTCCATCCTCATTTTCCAAACTTTAAGTGTAGTTAGTGTGAATGGGTTCTGCACCAATTTAATTCGTCTGAATTTGTGTTTCAAATATGGCCAAATATTCATGGGGGCTCCTTCACGGCTTATTCTTTCTATCTTTGTGAACCGCCCACAGAGCTCCGGCTATTGGGCGGTATAGAAATGTAATAAATAAATAAATAAATAAATAAATAAATAATCCGAACCCACTGCTTAGAAGTATCATCTTCCATAAAGGGGATTATATGGTTGAGTTGATTAGCCTCATAGTAAGTAACCCGTGAGATTTGGGATACCCCATCCGCCATCCTCCCATTGTTTATATAGAAGTGATTTACATATCCTAACAAATTTTGTACCAAATATAAATGAATTTAACTGCTTCTGCCATTGTTGTAATTGGTTCTTCGGAATCCAAACTGGCAAAGTTTGGAACAGAAATAGAAGTTTTGGGAGTGAAATCATTTTAATTGCTATTAATCAGTCTGAGATGTCTAAAAACTGCCTTTTCCATATCCTAATTTCAGAACTGATGATCTTCAAACTTTCTTGTAATTTACTTCATATAATTTGTTTAAATTTTTAATTTTGGATCCCTAGGTACCTAAAACTAACATGGCAAAGTGGTATCCCCATCCTTTCAGCAAGTAGTTTTTGTGTAAGTGGGGGAAGGTTAAAGCACATTATCTCTGAATTGTTATAGTTTACCTTCAAACCAGCTACTGAGCTGAAATTTTCTAACTCTTTTTTGAAATGCGGTGCAGAACTAAGTGGTTGATCTGTAGTCAGGACTATGTCATCCGCATAAAGCCCCAATAGGTGCACCTCTTTTTCTATTTTGACTCTGTTGATGTTGAGGTTGTCCTGAAGGTTTTGTGCTAGGGGTTCCAGTGCTAAGATTAATAATAATGGTGAGAGAGGGCAACCTTGTTTTGTGCCTCTCCTTAAATCTATTTTGTGTGAATTTACATTGTTTATCTGAATCAGTGCTGTTGAGTCACTATATATTTTACCTATAATATTAAAAAAAAACCTCTCCAAATTTCATCTTACTTAAAACACTTATCAAAAATGGCCACTCCACGCAATCGAAGGCTTTGAAAAGACATCAACACTAAGGGTTCTTTATGTACTTTGGAATGGTGTATTATATTCAATAATTTCCAGATAGGGTCTGAAATTTGTTGTTGGGGGACAAAACCAGTTTGATCGGGGTGGATATATTTGTTAATGATCTTCTTCAGGTGGTTTGCTAAGACAGTAGTGAAAATTTTGTAGTCCAGATTTAGCAGGGTTCTTGGTCTGTATGATTCAACACAGGATAAATCTACTATTTTTGAGTGGGTCCAGGTCCCTGGAAGAGGCATTCCCTTCATTATGCCATTAAATACTCTGACTAGATAAGGATTTAAAATCTCCTGAAAGTTTTTATAAAATATTGTTGTATATCCATCTAGCCCTAATGATTTGCCTATTTTGAGATTCTTAATTACTCCCCGGACCGCCTCAGATGTCACCTCTACACAAAAAGTTTTTGCATCCTCACAATCAAGGACTGGTAGTTTAGTTGAACTTAAATACTGTTCAATGGCCTCTTCTGAGGGATTCGAAGATTTATATATATCCGAGTAGAATTCTGCAAATTTTCTGCAGATCTGTTCAGAATCCAATATCTTTTCATTTCCTTTTCCCTTCAAATACCGAATTACTCTTTTTTCACATTTCCCATAATCTATTAGCCATTATTTCTGATCTCCTTCCACCAAATTCATAATTTTTAAAATCTTAGATACAGCATATTGTGTGCTATTTTATTGATTTTTAAGATTTCCAGTTCCCTATGTTTCTTCTCCAGTAACTGATATGTTTTATTAGATCCTGATTTCTTATATTCATGTTGGAGCAGTTCTATTTCTTTTTTAATGTCCACCCCTGCCATTACTCCTCTTCTTTTTAGAATTGCCCCTGCTTTCACACAGTGGCCCCACATTACCACCTTCATTGTGTCCCAAAGGAGGCTGCTTGAAATGCTTCCTTTTTCATTTTCCTGAAAATAATTAATTAGATCTTCAGATAGTCTCATTTTAATACTGTTATCCATCATTAAATTAGAATTGAATGTCCATGTTGGGGTGGTCTGAGTGCAGTATAGGGGTCCTAGAGTTGCGACTATTGGGGCGTGGTCTGTGATTTTAATATGGCCAATATTGACTGCTACTGTCTGTTGCAAAACTTTAGGGGAACCTAACAAGTAATCTATTTGTGTCACTGAAGCATGTCTGGCTGATACATAAGTAAAACTTTGATCACCTGGGTGGGTTTCCCCCCATAAATCCCAGACATCCCATTTTCAAAAGGTTCTTAATAACTTTAATTGTTGCTTCCATTTCCCCTTATTTAACCCTGTTTTTTGCTACTTCCCAGCTTTTTCAAGATCATTACTTGTAAGACCTTGCATATTCCAGTTTAAATCACCCCCTAATATCAACTCCCCTTGGGAGAATGTTTTGACCTTTTAAAAAAAATTATTCATAAATTTTAATTGCCCAATATTTGGTGCATAAATTGACCCCAATGTTATTAGTTTGTCTCCTTCCAGTTTTCCTTCAACAAACACAAATCTACCTTCTTTATCCTTTAATATTTTGGTAATTTCAAAATCCATCTGTGAACTGAGGATAACGGCAACTCCCCTGGACTTAGAATTGCCAGAAGCCACGATCTGAGTGCCAAACCACTTGTCTCTTAATAGTGATATATTTTCTGCTACTTTATGTACTTCCTGTAAAAAAAAAACCCACATGAGGCTTACTTTCCTTAATATAACGTGTTATCCTCTCCGTTTTTACTACATTCCCGAGTCCCTTTACCTTTAGTGTCAGTGTCCTGAGATTCGCCATTTTTCCTTAATTGTTATTTTTGTTTTAATTTGCTGTCCACTCCAGACTCGTTTCACCATCTCTATAACACTTACTCCCTTATTCCCGCTTGAACCAGAACCAAGATACCACCCCCTCTCTCCCCCCCTTCCTTGCTTGACTGACAGAATGTACTCATTCCAAGGCAGAGTGCACGCAAGAAGCGATATTTTCTCTGGCCCATCAGCAAGCAATAGGCAATTTAATAAAACCTTAGTATTGTTACACACATCTTTGTTATGCCATTTGGGGGATTTTTCCACATATAATTAAACAATACATTACAGCTCCTTGGCTCCTCCGTAGCATTTCCCCCCCTTTCTTTTCCACAGCTCTAATTCAAAGTTCAGTTTAAGTTGTGTTAGGGATTCCCTTCGGGGTTTTGCTGTTATTATTCCTTCTGAGTTTTCATGACTATTTTTGTATAGCTTGAGAGCGTAAGCTTCTTGGTTCTGGCGGTGTGGAGCAAGACTTCTCTTGTGCCTTTTTTCTCCTGCCTCCCTTATTTTTTCTTACGCTTTCCCAGCCTGTGTTTGCTGTTTCTGCCTTGGTGTTATCTTGCACAGCGGCTTCAGCTTCTGGCGATAATCCAATATTCAGCTTCTTTAGCATCTCCACCATTTTTTCTTTCATTGTAGCTGATATTGTATTTTCAAATTCCGAGTTTATTTGTTCAAACCCATAGGTTCTATTATCTATTTTAAACCTTTCCAACAATTGCAAATATATAACCTTCCAACAACTGTTCTCTTGAACAGAGGAGGGCAACCAGGATGATCAGGGGTCTGGAAACAAAGCCCTATGAAGAGAGACTGAAATAACTGGGCATGCTTAGCCTGGAGAAGAGAAGATTAAGGGGAGACATGATAGCACTCTCCAAATACTTGAAAGGTTGTCACACAGAGGAGGGCCAGGATCTCTTCTCGATCCTCCCAGAGTGCAAGACATGGAATAATGGGATCGAGTTGCAGGAAACCAGATTCCAGCTGGACATCAGGAAAATGTCCTGACAGTTAGAGCAGTACTACAATGGAACCAGTTACCTAGGGAGGTTGTGGGCTCTCCCACACTAGAGGCATTCAAGAGGCAGCTGGACAAGCATCTGTCAGGTATGCTTTGGGGTGGATTACTGCACTGAGCAGGGGGTTGGACTTGACGGCCTTATAGGCCCCTTCCAACTCTATGATCTTATTCTATATTTGCCTTGCGTCAAATCTAGTATGTGAACCAATTATGACGGCTTGTTATTTCCCTTCTATGGTGGGCCTCCTGCGCTGATAGCCACAGGGGTATTTTCTGACAAAGGCTGGGTTTATATTTATTCCATATTCTCAAAATTGCATGTCATATATAATGATTATTAAATTCTACGTTCACCTTCGCTTTGTCATACCACAGATATTCATACCACCCATATCTTAATTCATGACCTTCTAATTCCAATAGTCTCTTGTTTTTCAACAGCACCCATTCTTTCATCCATACCAAACAACAGGCAGAGAAGTACAGTTTTAAATCTGGGAGGCCCATCCCTCCTTCCTTCACATCTTGTAATCTTTTAAATTTAGCTACATATCTCTCTGTCATGTGTTTGAATGGTGCCTCCAATGCCACAATAGGTATTGTCTGAAACAAAAACATCATTCTTGGTAAAACATTCGTCTTAATTGTAGCAATTCTCCCCAAAAGTGACAGTTGCATCTTGTCCCACCTTGCTTAATCCTTTTTAATTTCATTCCACATCTTAACATGATTATTATGAAATAGCATACAATTCATATTTGTTAAAGTAATACCCAGATATTTTACCATCTTTTCTATCTTGAAACCTTTTTTTTCTGTCAATTTTATTTGCTTTTGCGATTTCATATTTTTGTTAACATCTTTGTCTTCTGTTTATTCACCCTAAAACCTGCTACTGCACCAAATCCCTTCAATTTATTCATCAAAATTTCAATTCCCTTTAAAGGATCTTCCAAGGTAAGCACCAAATTGTCCACAAAAGCTCTCAATTTGTACGACTCTTTTTTAACCTTTACTCCTACAATTCTTTCATCTTGCCTTATGTTTCTATTCAAAACTTTCAACACCAAAATAAACAACAATGGTGACAATGGACAGCCCTTGTCTTGTCCCTCTTTGTATTTCACATGGTTTTGATTATTTGGATGATTATTTATATGGATGATTATTTGTGCATTTTTTGAGGTATAGATTGATTTAATCCATTTTATGAAATTCTCTCCAAAACTCATTTCTTCCAGAATCTTGAATAAGAAATTCTAATTAAGGTTATCAAAGGCCTTCTCTGCATCCAGGAAAATCAGTGTAGCTTGCTTTTCCGGGTGTTTTTCAAAATATTCCAGGACATTTAATACAGTTCTAACATTGTCTCTCATCTGTCTTTTAGGTAAAAATCCACTTTGATCCTCATGAATGAATTCTTGAAGGGTTTTTTAAAATCCTTCCACCAACATCATTGTAAACAACTTATAATCATTATTCAACAATGATATTTGTCTCTAATTTTTTGTCAAAAGTCAAGTCCTGTCCCTCTTTCGTTATATAAGCTATCTTCCATGTCTCCGGTATCTCCCCATTGCTCAAAATAGAGTTTATTATATTTTGTAGTGGTTGCACAAGCTCCTGTTCAAAATTCTTATAATAAGAACCAGGGAACCCATCTGGTCCCAGTGTTTTCCACTGTTTTAACTTCCTTATTGCCTCACTATTTCACTTACTGTTATTGATCCATTCATAATTTGTTTCTGCTCTTCTGTAATTTTGGGTAGTTTTTGTTTTTTTTAATATATTCATCCATTCTTTCTGACGAGATATCTTGTCTCTTGAATAAATTTGTATAGTATTGATGAAAGACTCTTTGTATTGCCTTATTATCAATTAAATCAGTGTCACTTTCTTGTATTTTTACAATTGTTTTCTTTTCTCTTTCTTCGTGCAATTTATAGGCCAACCATCTTTATTGTTTATTTGCAAATTCAAAGTTTTTTTGTTTCAGATAGCTTAACTTTGTTTCCATTTCTCTTACTCTTAACATGGATAACTGTTGTAACATTTTAATTTGTTGAACTACATTCTTCTTTCCAGGGGACTCCTTAGTTGTTCTTCTTTTTCTTTAATCTCTTTTAAAATATTTTGTGTTTTTTGTCTTTTTCTCTTTAGCTGTTTATTTTGTTGTATATAGTAACCTCTAATAAAAGCTTTACTCGCATCCCAAACCATTCCCTGATCTGTACCCTTATTTAGGTTCATCTCAAAGAATTCTTTTAGTTTCTTTTTACAATCTTTTATCATGGATTCCTTTTGTAATACCGCTTCATTTAATCTCCATCTGAAAACATTTACTTCTCATTTATAAATCATAAGTGGCTCTCCCACACTAGAGGCCTTCAAGATGCAGCCGGACAGTCATCTGTCAGGTATGTTTTAAGGTGGATTCCTGGACTGAGCAGGGGGTTGGACTCGATGGCCTTATAGGCTCCTTCCAACTCTACTATTCTATGATTCTATGAAGTATGGGGTTGTGATCTGAAAAAGACTTAGGTAACATTTCTGTTTTATACACCTTTTTAACAAATTTCCTAGTTGCCAAAATCATATCTATTCTTGATAGGGATTTGTGTTTCTCTGAAAAGTACATGTATTCCTTTGAGTTTCCATTTTTTTTTTTGTCTCTACACATCCTCCAATGCCAAATTCTCCATCAGGTCAAAAAAAACTTTTTGGTAGTTTACCTTGGTTATTTTTGACAGTTTTTTCAGAGGTTCTATCCATTTGAGGTGAAACCATTCCATTCAAATCTCCCATCAAACACCAACTGTCATATTATAGCTCTGATCCATTAATCTTTTATAAAATTCTGCTTTAAATTCATTAGGTGCATAGATTCCTAACACCATGGTAATAATTCCATTTAAATTGATTTTTACTCCACAAATCTGCCTTGTTCATCAGACAGTATTAATTCAGGTTTCAGATGTGGTTTAATATACACTACCACACCATTCTTCTTCATATTTATGGAAATAAATTCTTCACCCAAATTCTTATTAGTCCAATATTTCATATCGTTTTTCCTGATATGAATCTCTTGTAAGCAAATAACATCTTGTTTTAATTTTCTCAAATAATGAAATATGTTCCATGTTAAGTATTTGTAATCCATATTTTGATTAATATTTTCAAAAAAAGAAATTTATATACCTCATTGTTCAGTCCCTACCTGAGGCACCCGAGGCCTCCAAAGATTCTTCTTCTTCTTCCTGCTGTGTCTTGTCCAGGTCTTTTTTGAATTTTTCCACGAAGTCTCTTGCTTTTTGACCTGAGTTCAACTTGAATCTCTGGTCTTTGTATGTAAATGTCACACCTTCTGGGATCTCCCATCAGAAAATGATCTTTTTCTGTTTTAAAATTGTCAAGAATGCAGAATCTTTCCTTTTACATAGAATTCTGCCAGGTATCTCCTTTAAGATAATTATCTCTTTATCTTCCACCTTCATTTTAGTGATATAGTGTTGTTAGAGGACCTGGTCTCTTGTTTTCTTTCTAACAAAGTGCACCACCACATCCCTTGGCTGGCATATATAGAGTTTATTCTATATACTCTATCGATTTCCGCCTCCATGTCCCCCAAGTTGCAAAGAAGTTGCCAGGCTTTTAATGATTTCTTCTCTGATATCACCCGCTGTTTCTGGAATAGACCTAAGTCTCAAATGCTCTTTCTGTCTCAGTTCCATTAAAGACAAAATTTCCAGCTCACTCTCCAATTGTATGTTCATAACTTCAGATTTATTTTCCAAAATTTCTACCTTATCAGTAACCACTTTAACTTCTGCAGTTACTTTTTTAGTGAGTTATTCATTTTCTTGATCTGATTTGTTTCCAAAAATGTTGCCTCTACCCTTCCTTCAAAAGCATCCATCTTACACCCAACTTCATTCATTTTTTTGCTTAGTTGATCTAAAACTTTCTGCATTTCGTCAGAGAGCGCGCTATCTAATGAGCCTTTTCTTGATTCCTTTCTGGTGGCACATACTGCGTACAGCCCTTCACATCTCCATTACTCTTTTTCCTTTTCTTCTTTGTTAGCTGTTATGTTACTTATTGAACACTGGGTGAAGCAAGAGAGCAGAAAAAGAGAAGAAAAGAAAAAACTGTTCTCCCACGTCACTGGTTTTTCCACGTCAGTTAGCCCTTTTCTTTCAAATGCAGATTTGTATATGAGAAATGGAAACTACAAAGTACGTCACTTAATAATAAACCTCCTTTCTCTTAAAAATTGTGTCAGTTAGTCCAATCTGTGATTCCTTTCAATCGTTTCTAAAATCCCCCTTATTTTTGTAATCCAGAAAGAGGGGTTGACTCACCGAAAGTAGTTTCATTTTTGTCGTTGTGAAAATATCTCTTCTTTATAGCTTATAGTCCATAAATATTTCTTAGAAATGAGAGTGGCGGGTCTAGTTTCTTGGGAATGCTTAAAAAAGACTTCCCAGAACTTCAAAGCAGCTGCAAGAGATGTTATCTCAGGGCCTCGAACTTCGCCCTGCTGCCTTAATGACCGGACTTTTGCCCCGCCACGCAGAATGCATGGATCAGCAAAGAGGTAGATCTGATTATCTTTCTGACCTGTCCCTTTGATCTGGGATGGTTTCTTCCATTGAGGGAGCCCCCCCCCCCCCGGCTGTTCCAAGCTGCTTTGTTGCTCCGCTACCCAGGGCACGGTCAATCCACCATTGTGTCTCACTGCAAGTCATGAAGTGCACAGTTTAAAAATATCTAAATTGGACAATTACTAAGTTTATGATATTCTATCCTTTTTTCACCTGAGGTTACAAGCTGCTTATAAATGGATTTAAACATTTAAATGGGCAAAGTGATCATTTTTTATCCCTTTGAGAAAACAAACTTAGTATCAGAAGCACTTTCAAAACTGGTATTATTATTATTATTTATTTATTTATATAGCACCATCAATGTACATGGTGCTGTACAGATTACACAGTAAATAGCAAGACCCTGCCACATAGGCTTACAATCTAATAAAGTTGTAGTAAACAATAAGGAGGGAAAGAGAATGCAAACAGGCACAGGGAAGTGTAAACAGGCACCGGGTAGGGTGAGGCTAACTGTATAGAGTCAGAACAAACTCAATATTTAAAAGCTATAGGGAAAAGAAAAGTTTTTAGCTGAGTTTTAAAAGCTGTGATTGAGTTGGTAGTTCTCAAGTGTTCTGGAAGAGCGTTCCAAAGGACGAAGCCGAGTAAGGGAAGTGGAGGTCCTTGGGCAGGCGAGAAACATGGCATCAGAGGAGCGGAGAGCACGAGCGGGGCAATAGTGTGAGATGAGAGAGGAGAGATAGGCAGGAGCTAGACCGTGAAAAGCTTTGAAGGTCAGCAGGAGAAGTTTATATTGGATTCTGGAGTGAATTGGAAGCCAATGAAGAGATTTCAGAAGTGGAGTGACATGGTCAGAGCGGCGGGCCAAGAAGATGATCTTAGCGGCAGAGTGGTGGACAGAGACCAGCGGACTGATGTGAGAAGAGGGAAGTCCAGAGAGAAGAAGGTTGCAGTAGTCCAAACGAGAGATAACCAGTGCGTGAACGAGAGTCTTGGCAGAAGAGACAGACAAAAATGGTCGAATCCTGGCAATATTATACAGGAAGAAATGACAGGATTTAGCTACTGCCTCGATATGAGGAATAAAGGAAAGCGAGGAATCAAATATAAAGCCAAGACTACGAGCTTCCTTGACCGGAGTAAGCGTGACATCGTTGACAGTAAGAGAGAATGAGAGGTGAGGAGAAGGTTTAGGAGGAAAAACAAGCAGTTCAGTTTTTGCCATATTAAGTTTCAAACGACGATGAAGCAGCCAGGCTGAGATATCTGAAAGACATGCCGAGATACGATCGTGGACATCAGGAGAAAGTTCCGGAGATGAGAGATATAATTGTGTATCATCGGCATACAGGTGATATTGGAGGCCATGAGATTGAATAAGCTTACCCAAGGGCAGCATGTATAAAGAAAACAGCAACGGTACCCACCCAGCTGCTCTCCTTGCCTTTCAAAGGCTCCCCCTCCTCAGGCAGGAGAGCTTTGAATGTGTGACTGGGACTAGCTGTTCGCTGGCTTATCTGAACTCAAGGGCCGCCATCCTCTGGCAGGAGGCTACCCCAGTGCTTGGCCTGAGGAGAGTGTTGAAGGTGCACCTCAGGACAGAACCACATTTTCAGCATGGCTCTGCGGGCCTAGATGATATTAAGCAGTGGGCTGTATCCAGGCCCTACATCCCCCTCCCCCACCCCAGTAATAAAAGAGTGCATCTATAATATTCTAATACCAGTCCTAACATTTTCAAGGTTTTAAAGTTTAAAGTATGTTACATTTCACTGATTCTCAGGTTTTATGAATACAATTTGCAGAAAATTGTTCAAAGTTAAAGCACGTTTTTAAATCATATTTTGTGAAATGTAAGTTTTATTTTGTTTGTAGCTTGGTGTCATTTTAATTTGATAATCTGTAGTGACTAATAATAATAATAATAATAATAATAATAATAATAATAATAATAATAATTTCTTACCCACCTCTCCCTTTGGATTGAGGCAGGGAACAACATTAGTACAACAATACAATATAAATCAAATACATAAAATTAATTAAAAGTGCATATAAAACCAATACAATATCAAAAAACAATCAAGACTTTCAGTATGAGACTTTGAAATTGAGGTTTATTCTGTTTGTTCTTATTTATTAAGTTTATATACCGCCCCATAGCTGAAGCTGTGGTTATGAGACCAAACAAGAACCACAACCAAGGTCTGATTACATAAATTAAACTGTATAGTACTATCAGAGTTTGAAAGAGGTAGCAATGTAAAATTTGAATTTAATACAATGTAGGTTGCAAGGTATCTAATGCAAATAACTGGGAAATTGTGGTCTTTTAAAATTATTTCCCTCTTTTTAATAATTCCATCACAAGTATGGGGGTGGGGGGAATCTTAATGGAATATGGAGTTTTTAAATATGCCTTAGCACAGTATTGCTATGACTATGGATTAAGTAATAAAAGAGTTTAATCATTCATATTGGTAACATTTTAGCACCCAATTTAGCGTAACCCTTAGGTTACACTAAACCCTTTGGGGTTTAACCCTTAGGGTTATACTAAATGTAACACTGAATGGGAAAAAATATCTTCTCCCATTCTGATGTACTGCTAGCTCATTTTTAAAAAAATAATCACTCAAATACACATCAGGGAAGGGGAAAAATCATAATTAGATTTCTAATAGTGTAAGCTCTCTGTTATTAAAATGGGGAAAAGATTATTTTAAAACTTACTAAAATTTCTAAGACCACTTATTTTTCCTCTTACCAGAGCATATTAGAATACAACAGAAGCATATTGAGTTGAAAAGAATTGTGAAATTAAAAATATCTTCTTCCTCAAAAGTGCTTTAGGTCAGCACTGACAAAAAGATGACATCTTAATCTAACTAGCATCATGTGTTAATTAGTATTTAATAGGGATATACCACACAAATCAAATTCCATAATGAACACTAACTAGTAAAAGGGACATGGAATACAATATCAAGAGGGCAAGAACCGGAGCAGCTGTTCGTAACACTTATGCAAAGAGACTGTGTAAAGGTTTCTGAAGCCCAGCATAATATTCATTGTGTAAAAAAAAATGCTTGTACTTACTTTGTACCTCACAGTCCACACAGCGAGAATTGCCTCTGATGTTTCTTATTGACTGAAGGGCCATGGCCTCATTCTGACTTGTCAGTCGGGACTGTATATATTTAAAGAAACATACATACAAGAAATAAGAACCAAAAGAAAAAGCAGACACCAACACCGCTGTCAGCTGATGAAAAAGAGTTCAGACCTGGGTTGAATGAATGTGATCATGGAATTTGATGTTTTTAGTTAGCTTCTCTTTAGCATCTTTAAGTAGTCCAATTCAGTGTCTGACAAGCACAGCTCACAATTTTCATCCACGTTTCTGACAGCTCAGGCTTTTATTGAACCACTGGGGCATATAGAGCACAGGACGTCCAGCTGGGGTTGTCAGAGGTAAAGCAAGTTCAAAATTGAAGCCAGCTATTATTACCTAAACTGATCACAGAATAGCCCATTCTTAAACAGAGGCTCTGCAAAATTAAGATTTCTAAAGGCTACATCACCTTTATTTCATAGTTATAGTTGGTTAGGAAAATTTGGGAGTATCAAGCAGTAGCAATCCAAACATTCTGTCATGAAACGATCAGATTTGATTAAAAAGCTTGCATTATAAACCTCTCTCTACAGTGGCCTGCCAGTGACCTAGACAAGAGATAATCTCAGATAGAAAGAGAAAGTGTCTGTACCAGCTGAGTCCTGACAAAATTCTACTATTTCAGAATATGAACTTCTTGCTAAGGATTTCAATGGGAGCCACATAACACTATATGTAAGCTGGTTTCTAGATATACCATTGTCTGGTTTGCCAATGAATGCTTTTCTCAATCTAAGACCTTCGTTTAGAGATTTTAAACGGATGAAGCTGTTCATGTTATTTCATTCTATGTTATGATTGAAACACATATTATTTATTTTCCCATCCAATTTTATTTATTTATTTATTTATTTAATAATAATAATAATAATAATAATAATGATGCTGTATTGGTTCACAAGGAAAAAAATCCAAAACACATAGTTGGGCAATCCCTTTATTAGGACCAACCAAAATGCCAAAAAAATGTGCAAGCTTCAATTCTCAGCCTGGAGAGCTCGAAAATGTGCACCATTTTGTGGAATTTGGTCGGCTTAATAAAGGTATCACCCAACTATGGATTTTGAAATCATAAGGCCTCTAATTTGTTTTACTTATTCATTGAATGTATTGAGCCTTAACTATAAAGAAAAGAAGCATGTAGTTTTCCTTCACCAAGAACAGAACAGACATTGTGAAAATGTATTTAAAGATATACGCTCTGATGCAGTTAACTTTAGTCATGACTGAGTTCCATTGAAACAAACTTAATTTGTCCCATTGCTTTCAACAGGAAATAGCTATGACTAACTTTAGCTCGATCAGGGCCACAGAAAAAATGATCATAATTAAAATCACATTAAAATACATGAGGTTTCTGGCTAACGTTTGATGGGAAAAAGCTCAAGACATTTTGTCAGACATCTATTAACAGCTAAGGTTCAACACCAGAGAATAGACAGGATTTTAACGAAATGGTTTAACAAAACAACAAAAAAAGGAGGGGGGATGGATTAAAAATACTTAATGGGGATTTTGTGCACAATATTACTCTGAAGAATTTCTTCAGCACTGAACATAAAGCAGCATACATTTTCTAGCCATATGGAGATACAACAGCTTTGTGGAATCAAAAAGTAAAAAAGTAGTTTCATGCCTTTTTCCCAGGCCTCCAAATATAAATAAAACAGAAAGAATAATAATTCTGAAATGGCTTCTGAGAAATTATATGTAAAATTGAAAAAGCAAAATAATAAATGAATTGCCTTAAAAGTATCGAAGTATAAAATGTATAGCAGCATAAAATAGGCAAAACATTGTTCAGGACAAAATAAACGCTTGCACTTATTTCTCTTTTCAACACTTATAAGAATTTTTAAAAGCTGAGAACAGCAATTCCTCTTCATTCATCCATGTTGTGCATCTAACCTTATTCTTACTGCTCTCACATGACTGCAGGCTGGCCAGAATCTGACTCTCTACAGCTTGGACCCAAGCATCTCTTTCTTCATAGGTTGTTGCTTCAAAATGCCAAGTTTGACCCGTGAGAGACACAATGATGAATTCAAAGTTTTCTTCTGCTTCTGAAAAAGAATTAGGAAGCGAGAAGGAAGGAGAGGAGGGGAGATTAAGAACTGAAACATATTTTTAAAAGGGACAAGTAGCCAGTTCTTCTACACAAATATATGGGCCAAACTAGACATGGCAAGTACTACGAATTTGACACTTTATTTTTTTAAAAAAAATGAAAAGCAGGCTTGGAAAGCTGGTGACGAGGGAGCGGCTGCTGAACTCTCGTCTTTTCAGTCGTTCGTCTGGACTCTAAAAATCCTCCCCACACCCCGGCTTTGCTACCTGCAGGGCGAGAGACAGGATCTCACTATCTTTTCCACCTCAGGGAGAAAAGCAGGGCATGCTGAATGAGGATAGTTGATTTTTAGCAGACAAGTGACCAGAGCACAAAGCCTTTTGCAATTCCCAGCTTTCCAGGACTGCTTTTCAACAATAAATAAATAAATAAATAAATTGGAAAACAGACATTTAATCCCATGAAGTCTAGCGTAGCCTTAATTTAAAATAATTGTTATTGTACATCGTTTGTTTCTTTTATGACAACGCCTCTATATTTTTGATATTTAACTTTAGCACACAGTTATCACTATTTTCACATATGCACAAAGTAAAAGGGAGTGTTGGGTTTTTTTAAAGAAGGCTTTTCAACTCAGATAAGGGTAACAGACGATGTATTCTAATTTCCCCATCCCATAAAAACAATAAAAGACAATTGCAGTGTTATCAAACAAAAATAAACCACAAAAATAAACCCCAAGCACTAAAATACCTTCCAATATTTAATGGATAAGAACAGCATTCCTGCCCGTGAGTGTGTGTGGCAGCCCAGCAGCCTGGCTGACTGTACAACAGTGGGACCAACACAATCCACATTCAAAATGTGTCACAACTAGAAAGTCAGACCTAACAGAGAACACAAGCAGATGGCTCCAGATGGCAAGTAGTAGTGAGGCCAGCTACAGACCACACAGCAAGTAAAACAAACCAAAACACACATATGCACGCTATTGAATTAATGCCATTCTGGGCTTCTCTAAATGAGTGATTTATTGCATGCTCATGATTGGCCACTTGCAGGTTTATTACACACCGTCCTCAATGACCAGGACGTCTCCCACACTACCCTCTGGAAATCCCACTATTAAAAGAACCACATTTAATGTGGTAATATTGGGAGAAAGCGAGATCTTCCGCCACTAGATGGTGCTTTCTCAATAGAAGTGAACAGAGCATTAGGGTGACCAACTGTCGGGATTTCCCCGGATTTGTCCTGGTTTTTGTTCTTTCCATGGTGTCAGGGGGGATTTTCTATAATTTTCAATAATGCCCTGGAATGACACACCTTCCCCATTAGCATGGCAGGAGGGAATGACATGCTTTCTTGAGGCACATCATTCCCCCACCCCGAGCTCCAATTGAGGTCTTAAAGGGGAAAGTGGGTCATTCGTGGACATTATAGAAAAGGCCCCAATTGGAGTGGATGGTGGTGGTGCAGAATGAAATCCTTTCCCCTCCTCCACTCCAATCGGGTTCTTTAAGGTGGCGGGGGAATAAAGTACTTTCTGCAGGACTCAGAAAGCTGCTTCCCCCCCACACACACTAGGTGTCCTCTTTTTTGGTTTCCCAAATATGGTCACCCTACAGAGCATGCTTAGAAGGAAGTATTCAATTCAAACCAAGTGGTCGGCCTTCTCCACCGGTGTAATACAGCTCATAACAATTTGCCAAAGAGACTCTCGGACGATCATTGATTATTTACATCCATTTCAATCTGGCTTACAGAGTTTAGGAATTAAACTGTATTGATTGTTCTGAAAAATGCCTTATGCCAGGAGAAAGGAAGAACAACTGCAAAGTGAGGATCTCCAGCCTGCCATCTTCATTTCACATAATGGCTCTGGCACACATGTGGAACTCAGAGACATTCTTAGGAAATAAGGAAGGAGGGTGGCTACAGCCAAGGTTTTCCTCTGAAGAACATGCACCTGCCATAAAAAAGAAGGAAAGAAAGGAAAGGAAAAGGTATTCTTGTCATTTCTGGCTGATAACCTGAAAGGATGTGTATGTAAAGAAAGCAGTGGGTTGGGGGAGGTCCAGGGAAGCCAGCAGGGGCTGGAGGAGCCAGTTGGGAGCAACACTTATTTATTGTTTTGGGGATCAAAGCTCATCTATGCCTTCTACACAGTCTTTTGGTCAGGTTTCTTGTCCTTTGTGACTAGCCGAACCTCCCATGGCAGCCATTTTGTGGCAGTGGCCTGGACAGTTTCTCAAATTGCCAAATGTGCCCCTGAGTCCAAACACCTTGCCTATCCTTGTGCTACAGTGTTCTGCAGTTATTTTGTCCTCTATGCTGTTTAATGTCTACATGAAATTACTGGGGGCAGGCACCCAACTCTCTCCTCCTTTTTATCGGATGCAGGCAAGGAAGAAGAATTTCTAAATGTGTGCCTGAGGTCAGTAATCAGATTCAATGAGGACTGGGAAATAGAAGCTTAATTCAGATAAGCTGGAGTTCCTTGATAGATGGTCCTCTTCATCAGGGAAGTTGGGAGTGGGCCCATTCAGAAGACATCTTAAACCATGGCTTTAACCACAGTGGTTAAGGCAGAAGGCCAGGCTGTGTTCAGAAAACCACAGCTTTAACCACAACGAATAAAGCAAAAAAACTTATTAACCATGGTTAAAGCCATGGTTTAAGGTGTCTTCTGAACACGGCCTAGCTTTCTGGCTTAACCGCTATGGTTAAAGCCATGGTTTAAGGTGTCTTCTGAACACGGCCTAGCTTTCTGGCTTAACCGCTATGGTTAAAGCCATGGTTTAAGGTGTCTTCTGAACAGGTCCAGAGTTTCTGCCTTGAACATTGCAGTGGCACCAGTTGCCAGCATCAGTTTTACATTAAATGGGGTGGGGTGAGATAAAGGCAAACTTATTTGATAGTGTGCTGGTTGATGTAAGACAGTAATTAGTTTGAAGGTCATCTCTTCATTAGGGGTAATCTGCTACTCACCAGAGGTGAGTAAATAGGTGACATTTTGCATAACCATAATAGGAGATTTCTTGTATTATCTACCTACAGACTCTGAATCTAGCTCAGACATATGTTGAGGTAGTTATCTACTAAGAAAAGGACTGAGATACTTATAGATGTTCACACTCAAATTCTGGTATCAAAACTAAATGGTTAACTATTTAACTCAGCTACATTACAAGTTGTGCCGTTTAAATCCCTGTGAGCCCAATCACACTATTTTATTAAATAGTTTCCTAAGTTTAACTGTTATATATGGGAAGGTCTACTGTAACAGTGTTTTAGCAGCATCAACCTGTCAAAATCAACTTGCCCAATTACCTCTAACTGCATTAACAACAGTGAATATTACTCTAATTGTGTCCAGTTTCTATGCAGACAAAGTCCCACATGGCTAATTTTGCGTCCTTGGGGACAAGAAACTCAGCCATCGAACTGATTTCACAAAGAATCCTACTCACAATACAGATCCAGGTTGTCACCATTATTTATTTTATTTCCCCCACTATAAAGGTTAGTGGGCCAATTAGTCATCAGTTATTTTCTGAAAATCTAGCATACAGAGGGTTAATGGGGTGGAAGTTTTCTGCATTTGAAGGACTGCAGAAAGTATAACAACCACACTTTTTGGAATCTGGATATAGAATGTTGAAAGCGACACATGTATAGTAATATTGAAGAATCCAGAGAGCAATCAGTGGAGTTCTGTTTCCAGTATAAATATGGATTCAACAACAGTTATTAATCCAGGTTATTATATTTGTTTTATTAATTTTATCCAAAAGTGCACATTACCATTTTTTTTCAGTAAAAGGGAGAATATCTACACAATACAACCCATATTTCCTCTACGTCAGAAAAGTATATTTGCAATATAGCATATATTTATACTTTTGGAAGTCCAAATTTCTCAAGATTCCTGACTAATGGCAGGTGTAATGGCATAAAGGCATCCTTGTGAGTTCTGGGAACTAGTAGGAAGAAAGGAAACAGAGTGTAGCAGTAGCAAACAGTGTTTGGAAAATTGTAAAATAAATAGTAGAATGTACCAATGGTCTGTGCTTTAATGTTTTGCTAAGGAGCGAGTGAGAAGTGAAGTCGCTAATCTGCGAATACGGTCTACTCTGGACCACTTATCTTTAAAGAGAAGAAACCTTTCGCCCTTTTGTTCATAGTGGGCAGAAGAAGTTTATTTACGCAAAATAGCTGAATTCCTGGAAAGCAGCTCAGAATTAGAGTCAATTTGCAGGTGAGCATGGCCATCTAGACAAAACCCAGGAATTTATTCTGGATTTTATGCAGCATGAAAATATCCAGTGTGAATGAGGAAGAGATGTTGCACCTCAGCCTTCCACAACCTCCAGATGTTTTAGACTACAACTGCCATCAAACACAGCCAGTATGTTCCATGGTCAGTGATGATGGAAGTTGTAGTCCAAACCATCCGAAGGGTACCTGGCTGAGGAAGGCTGCTGTACATGCACCAAATGGTTCTTCTTCCAGTGATGTCATGAGAAAGTGGATTTGCTAACCACACCAGGTTCAGACAACACTTTGGCATTTCCTGAGCGAAGTGGGGGTGGGTGGGGAGGGGAGAAATTGGTAAGTTCTTTGACAAATACAGAATACGGCTCTCCTGGGCTAAAGGAAGTAGTGTGTGGAGAGGATGAAGCTGACAAGGATATTGACTAGAGTGAAATAGACTCTGCGGAGCTACAGTTGGACTTGTGACCATGCACACTTACACAACATCGGCAGTTTAAAAAATTATGACACCATTAAAAAACAAAACATGAAATCTGTGCATTGGCTCAATTCACTATCTATCAAGTCGATGCCAGCATGGGGGAAATGGAACAAATTCTGCAGGGCTGAACTGGAAAAAAAATCTGCTGAGTCCGCCCCCCCCGCCCCGCCCCAAGAGGGAATTCTCCACTGAAACGTATTCTGGAGCTATGATTTTTCTAGATGCATATGAACCAAAGGCATTAAGACTAGGAGGAATCCACCCTAGCCAAATCATCCGGTCTCATGACCTCTTTCTCTGCTAAATGGTAGATAGCTGGAAGTTGTCTGTTGTACCCATCCCATTAACAAATGCTTAGAACATGTCTGAAAGAATAACTAGGGACAATGCCAAATTATTTTGATATGCTGGAGCCAAAATATATCAATTTCACCCACAACAGAAGGTTCACAAAGGATGCTACCTTGATCATCAATGTTCAAAACAGTATTCTTTATGGTGGAGTTTAATTATCAGGTTACATAAGGATTCAGGGTTCTCCTGTGAAAACTCTGCTATGTTCATCATTCCCACAACCTTGTATGTTCTGGGTAGGGTAGAGAGTTTATCTACAAGAGCGTCATGCCCTCAGCTTCTTAAAATGGGTGAAACACCTGAAATTCCTCCTTGGAGAACTGAATATGAAGCTGAGTTCAGGTGCTCCCGATTACAAAGGCTGATGGCTGCAAAAGCTTCAGGAAGTTTTCTATGGCCTCAGAAGGGGGAATGAGTCTATTTCTTGATTCTCATAGGACATTTTGGCTTATCTAAATTCAGTAAAGAATTTAAATTAATTAAATTTAAATTACAACTTTTTAAAGATCATTTATGTGTTATAATATACAAGTCCAGAAGGCTCACTTTCTTCTGGATACCTGAAGACCTTTTTTTAAAATAGTGCCCCTTACAGTGGGAAATGGGAGGTTGTCCTGAGGCTGTTATCACAATAGACATGGGGAAAAACCCTGATTTCCCAGTTGGGGGGGGGGTGAACCTGGTGGCAGCAGAGGGAGGCTACGGCAACTCTTGCAACCTCCTCCCACTGAGGTTACTTGGCGCTCCTCCCATCAGGAAAAGGGAGTGTACAGTGGCTCAGGAATTGGTGGCTCAGGAATCTCTCAGCACATCCCCAACCATGCTAACCACTGAAGCTAAGTCCGCTCATGACAACTCTTTTGTAAGTGATAAGACAATTATATTATCAAAGCTTTCTCTAGTCATCTCCCAAAATCCTCTCTCAATGTTGTCTGCTTTCAGCCAAACAGGAGAATGATTGGCTTCAGACAACATGCTATATAAATAAATAATAATAATTAATAATAACCAATGGTGGTTTAAATAGTCAACAGCTTGTTATTTAACCTGTAATAGATTAGAGACAGGCTCTGGTGCTATTGAAAAGTGTAAAATCTTTAATAAAATCTTTTTGTATCAAAGGCTCGACGTTTCAGATTAAAACAAAATCCGTCTTCAGGAGCTACAAACAGGTAAGATTTGAACAGTTAAAAATACAAAATAGCGAGAGGGACAACACCCATAATGAAACAAACTTTGTTCATTTTGGGGTTTTTTGTTACTTTTTTTAAAAAAAAAATGTTTCTCAACGGAACAGAAGGTTGTTTGATTGAGGTGTTGGACTTGAGCTGATTAGAGTGTCATGAAATTTTACGTGAAATTCTACATGGAACAACTTAATTAAAAAAAAAACACCTTCCTGGATATTTAGTACAACATTCTTTGAATACTAGAAAAATGCACAGCACATTGCATATCAAACATATTATTAAATTAATAGAAACTGACCTGACACTAGACACAGTCTGCTGTAAAACAACCTGTTATTTAACCCACCATGGGTTGTCGTGTTGTGTGGAGGGAGTTTTTTAACCAACAGTTGGTTATTTGGCCGAAATAACCAACATAAATAACCAATGTATGCAGAGTTGGCTATTTGAACCACCACTGATTATCATGGTGTGTGGAGGGCACCGTTGGTTATTTCCTTAGTCACTGTTAGTTATTTCGACAGCTGCTGAGACGCAAGACAAGAACGGTCAAAATGTTGGCTGCCACTCTGGTCCAGCTGGCAGGATAAATTTTCAGTAGCAATGGCTGATGGGATACTAGTGGGAGGACTGAGGGGGGAGAGAGGGGGGAAGTTTAGTGAGTCAACTCAGTGCAGACTTACAGTCAATTCAGCACTGATCCTAATCTACATCACAGTTGATTATTATGTTGAGAGGGGAGTACCCTCTAAATAAAAAATGAGTTGATTATTACCCCACCATTGACTATCATGTTGTCTGAATGCAGCCAATATGTCCAATAAGAAGGAGGAACATGTAGTTCTAGCAAGCTTGTTCTTATTACAGGTGTCAAGTTGTGTTTCTTACAAGATTGCAGATTACATTTGGAAACGTTTTGGTCTCTATATCAAGAGAAATTTGCTGAAGTCTATGTAATTTTTCAAGGATAGGATGATAGTGGAATTTGGAGATTTGTATGGTGCATTTTTTTATTTGAATAACATTTGTACTGTATGCAACATATGTGAAAGTAGAATACTGCAAGTTTCATGACAACTGCTATAATTTCTTAGGATAGTACATATGGTGAAGCATTGATAAGATGAACACAGTCATCTTTTGGTGACAGACAAGGTGATGTAGTTTCAATTTTCAAAATGTTGTCAACTAGTAAAGAATGAAACCTAAGATTATAAAGATATCACCAACTAAACACTCTAAGAGACAACATATGCGAGACCAACACGGAGAATATTCAGTGAAGCAATTGCAAAGCCAACAGCAAAAAACAATGATCATTTTTGCTTCTTTTTCTTTTTGCATTTTTAATCATTATTTATTAAGCCTCAGCAACTGATATTTATGTCTAAGTCATTCCTAGTTTTCTCTAAAAGCCCTTTGAAAGATAACAAAAAAATGGTCACAGAGGTTATAGCTTTGTTATTTTAAAGGTGACAATTTAAACTTGACAATGGGAAATAAACCAACATTATAGTAAAAATTGCCCCTTAACAAGTGGCTATAAAAAAGCACTTTTGTGTCCCTGATAATTTTATCCAGTGGTGTAAGGAAGGCTACAGCCTGAGATACAGTAGTAATTGTGTAAAAAAGGAAACTGTGATATAAATCACCAAAGGTTAATGATCAGGATGTGAACACAGGGGCTTGTTTACAGAAATAGCATGCAATTTAAAATTTACAAGAGATTTAATGCTGTCTCTTCTCAATCACTAAAACCAACAGTCCAGAAAACTGTGACATTAAGAAAAATATTATAGTTATAATAATTCCATAGTAAGTCAATTAGTGTAAGGGCATGTGCTTGTGATTACTTGACCCATTTGGTTTTCACTTAAGTGAAAAAAAAATCCCCCCAGTACAAGATTACTGGATTGTGACCTATTTTGCATTCAGCACCTTGTATGCTGTCACCATTACGCACGCTTAGAAATGGTGGCTGGAGATCCCCCCCCCCCTCCTTACTTGGCTTTCAAGTAATTTTGACCTTCGACATTTGTAAAAAATAAAAAAGGAGGCAGTTTATAATTGCATTGTTCAAATGAAGGTGAAGGAAGGAAATTCAATCTGCTATTATACAAAAGCCATGAAGGCTGTCTTCACTGAAAACAGCAATGTAAGTCAATTTGTGAACTTTGGCACCAGGCGACCTTTAGAAATACAACAATATACAGAATTTACAAGCAAGAGTAGTACATGCAAATGGTTTGGCTCTGTCTCGCTTTTGGATTAGAGCTGCAGAAAGCATTATGGAGAATGCTTTCACAAAACAAATTAAGACTGTTACTTAAATGTCACAGCACACTATTGTATTTGGCTACAGATCATTACACCTGATACCAACACTTTGAAAAACTGTAATAACTTGGGAAATATTACATTGAGTGCCCACATATATAAAGGGAAAATAAAAAAAAAAACGAAGAAAATGGGTTCTTGAAGTAATTTAAACATCACTACTCCACGACTAGAGGGAAAGGTCAAAATTTAAGTAAACTGAAAGGAACATGAATGGCAAAATAAAACACACAAACAGAAATATGAAAAGGAATGAGTCTGCAAACACAACATGAAAGCACGCATGCTTTGGGCCAATTTTATTTCCATCCCTTTATTTAGGAAAAAGGAGAGGCAATGGAGATACAGCTTGGAGTGGGAACAGTTACTCTAAAACATGGTGTTTTAATTGTGTTACCTTCGGTGTTGGGGTTGCTGCTGCTGTATATATTTCGCAGGCTACCAACACGATTTAGTTTCCACGCTTTGCGCTTGGCTTCATCCAGAGAGCAGAAAGGGGAGAGAGAAAAAAGAGAAGAGTAAAAGAAAGAACAGAAAAGAATGGGGGGGGATAAAGGTTGAAGTAGCATATGAAGTAAAATACAAGCAAAATCCTATTGGCCACAACTACAGGCATGTAGCACAGCGTAAAGCTTCAAAGCAACTGGTTTTTCCAAGCAAGGAGAAGATTCTTATCAAAAGTTCACCACTTCTTCAGAACCGCCCAGAGAGCTTCGGCTATTGGCCGGTATAAAATGTAATAAATAAATAAATAAATAAACTTTAAGGCAGAGTTTGAGCATAACTGGATCATTACATAATGTAAAAGCCAAATTCTCCGCTCCCTTTGAACATAGCACACGATGTAAGATACAAAAGTTATAATTGTGATTAATTCACAGTAGCCACCTGCCCTACTAGGGTCCACATCTTTCCTAGATTGTTTAAACCACCAGATAGTTTCAACTGGACAAAATTTAATTCCAGGTGGCAGTAATACATTCAGATAATGCAAACAGTGTCAGTTGTGTTTTTATTTGCCTAGCTGTTATTTCTTTAATAATGTGTTTATCTTAAACAGATATCATCAGTATGCAAATTCTACTCTTCCTCAGACCCATGAAATATAAATCCTTGTTTAAAGGGCAAGGTTTTAAAATTAAAGTGTCACTGTTGATGTCTACTCCCCCATTTTGTTTCCCGAAGTATTCTGTCTAGTATTGTTAGGGTTAATTGATATTTATTTATTACATATTTATTCTTCCTTCTTTGAAGTAGTGCAGGGTACATATTTTGTTTTTTAAAAGTTCTCTATGCTACCAGTCACTATTGCGACACTTAGGATAGCGAACAATCAACTGTACATATTCCCACTATATAGCCCACTAGCTTCACAACCATACTTGGAGGTAGGTTAGGCTGAGAGACAGAGTTCTCATTCAGCCATAATACTAAACTATGGCTTAGGTTTTGGAGAGAAAAAAAGATGAACCAAGCCTGTGGGCATGTCGACACCAGGCGATATCCTGCGATCGTCCCAGGATCGTCCCTGTGCATCCACATGACGCACAGGGTATCCTGGGAGCAGGGAGGTATGAGCACTCCATTTCCCCAGGATATCTTGGGATACCTTTCGCCCGACTTTTCTTGAGCAGAGCAGGGTGACCAGATGACCCGAAAAACCTGGGAGACCTCTGGGCAACCGGGATTGGGCCCAAATTTACCAGGGAAATGGGGTGGAGGATGCATTCCCAGACTTCCGGGAACACGTTCTCCAGCCAATGCCACCAGCACCAATCTGGCTTTCCCCCTTGCTGGCACAATCACGCAGGCCCAGGAGAAGGCCGAGGACAAGGCAGAGATTGGCACGGGTAGGGTGGGGTTTGAGGACGGGTTCCCAGACTTCCGGGAAGGCATCCTCCAACCCTCCTAGGGCTGATCCAGCCTTCTGCTGGGCTGGTGCAATCGCCAGCCCAGGAGGAGGAGGAGGAGGAGGAGAGGAAGAAGCAGAAAGAGAAGAAGCAAGTAGCAGGTAAGACTAAGGTGTGTGTGTGAGGGAGTGTATGGGTGAATAGGGTGCCTGGTTGTTTGAATGAATGGATGTGTGTGTATTTTGGAGTTGGTGATCCTGAGTGTGTGTGTGTGTGTGTGTGTGTGTGTGTGTGTGACACACACACACAGAGTGTGTGCTGGCAGTGTGTGTGGATGTATTGATGTTTGAATGAGATGCCTGGTTGTTTGAGTGAATGGATGTGCGCGCGCGTATGTTTTGGAGTTGGTGATCCTGAGTGTGTGTTTGTGTGCTGGCAGTGTGTGAGTGCATTGATGTGATGATGCCTTGTTTTGAGTGAATGGATGCATGTGCATGCTTGCAGTGTATGTTGGGGGGTGGGCTGTAGTTTTCTGTGTATGAGTTAGGGGGATGATTTGGAGGTGATATTCCTATTAAATAATGCATTTTGACTCATAGACCTTCCTCTCCAATTTGTTTGATATAATTGGTATGATGTATGTTTTGTTAAAATTGCTAATTGTTCATCCTTCTTAAAAATATATTTTTTAAATTAACAGGTTTGCCATTATAATCATCATCATCATCATAATCTATCTCTCTTTTCTTGCTCATGGTTTTTCTAGATGAATGTGATGGGCTTTGCCAAGTTATGCTGTCTTTTACTGATTCAGAAATTTCCTGACTATTGAACTTGTTTTAAGTATGACTGCTTTCTGGATGTTGGCATACATGTATTTTGGTAGGCCTAATTTCTGAAGGTTTTTTGTAAAAATATATATGATGTGCTGGTGACTGATGTGACTAATAGAATAACTGTAACTTTTTCCTGTTGCCATAGTTCTTTAATTTCCATAGACAGTGGTGTATATTTTTCTCTCTTGTCCTCTTCCTTTTCTGCAACATTTTTGTCATTAGGAATTGCTATGTCAATGAGATAGGTGTGTTTTTGTTGGTTGTTTTTGACTGTTATGTCTGGTTGAAGTTGAAACAAGCTAAGAGGTGGTAGCCTTTAGTCCATTTTGTTCCATGGCTAATGTTTAAGATGCAATGTGCTGCTTTTAATAATGTATTAGTTTTAAATGTTTTAATTATATGTATTTTACGGCATTTGCATTTATGTTGTACCCCGCCTTGATCCAGAGGGAGAGGCGGATAACAAATAAATTATTATTATTATTATTATTATTATTATTATTATTATTATTATATCACACAGAGTATAGCAAAAGCTTCAAAGTACAGCAAAAGCTACAAAAGTAAGAATGTGAAGTTAATTTCAGTAGAGCTGTGCACCACCTCAGATCCGAACCCCGAATCCGAAGCGGATCTGGGTAATTCGGACCCTTCCAAACCAGATCCAAGGCAGTTCGGGCAAAGGCCGAGGTGGTTCGAAGCCGAAGCCAATTGGCTCCAAAGCTTCGGGCAGCCTCGGCGCTTTGGAGCCAGCCCCACCCCCACCTGTCGCCTTACCTGCTGCCTCCGTCACCACCACCATCTTGGTTCTGGTGGCTTCCACTGCCGCCGAGGCATAAGACGGGAAGTAGGCTGCGCAGTGGAACCCACCGGATGCAAGAGCGGCGGTGGAGAGCAGAGGCAGGTAAGTGGAGAAGGGGGGGAGGGGGGCTTACTTGCCTCCATCATTGCCTCCGGGGGCAATGGAAGCCAGTGGATGCAAGGGTGGCGGCAGCAGCAGCGGACAGCAGAAGAAGGTAAGTGGGGAAGGGGAGGGGGGCTTACTTGCTCCACCATCTGCCACTGCTACCCTTGAGTCCGGCAGCTTCCACTGCCACGACACATAAGCCCAGAAGTAGGCCACGCAGTGGAAGCCACTGGATGCAAGGATGGTGGCAACAGCAGCGGACAGTGGAGGCAGGTAAGTAGGGAAGAGGGGCTTACCTGCTCCGCCGTCCGCCACCCCCGCCCTTGCGTCTGGTGGCTCATGTGCTCCTTCCTCTTTAAAAAAACAAAACAAAATGCCCGGCGCGATGTCCTCTCCCTCTGAGGTCGTCTCCCCTTCCTATTGTTTTTTGTGAACCGCCCAGAAAGCTTCAGCTATTGAGCAGTATAAAAATGCAATAAATAAATAATAAATTAAGTATCGGGAGATCCGATCATGAACGTTGCCCATAATGTGTAGTTTGGCCTTAAGAGAGATGAAGGGAAATATCTTATTTGTCACCAAAGTAAGGTTTTTACCCTTAAAGGCAGCCTAAAAATTATTTTAAATAAATAAATAAATAAAAGTACAGCTTATAAATTCAGGTTCAAAACAGCAACCTGTAAAGTTCTACCTCATGCCTGAAAACACACAGACCCATCCCACAGTCAAATCAGTCTTCCTGCATTTTGAGGAGGTCCAAAATTGCAATGTTCATTCTGACAAAGAGTTTTTGTGAACACTTTCAACACACGTGGGAAACTGCTATTGCGTTCATTTTTTGTTGGGGGCTTTCCATAAACCACTGTGCGAACACTGTGTGAATAGCTGGCAACTGTGTGAACAGAATAATGTACTGTGTGAACAGTACATTGATGGTGCTATATAAATAAATAATAATAATAATAATAATAATAATAATAATAATAATAATAATAAAACTTTGGCCTGACTAGGGATATATGAGAATTCCGCGTGGAGAATGAAAACCCGACAGATTTTTCTGGTTTGGCACTTTCGGATTTAATTTTGTGTCCCCTCGCACAGGTGTCTACTCAATCTGTAGCGAGTTGACCCAATACATGGATTTTATGGTGTGTGTTTTTAAAATGGCAGCAATTTGCACAATATTAGGGGGAGGGATCTTGAAATTTGTGCAAATGATGTAATTTTTCTTTTAAAAAAATATTGGGGATCTTGTGCAAGTGCTCGCCACATACTACTTTGTTTTGCCCAGCAGAGCCGTATTTTGTAGTTCTCAAAGAACTTGTCCATTTCATCCCCCACTTTAGCACTTCTCAAGCAAAGGATGGATGATTATATAAACTATGGCTCTGCTAGGCTAAACAAAGTATATTGGAACATTTAATGCTTTGTAATGGCTGCAGCACGCTAAAAGGCACTTAAGTTAATTTTATCTCTGCAACTGCAAAAATATTTTGGGGTGCAGCAGGGAGGAGTAGGGGGCCACAGCAGGAACAGCGGGGCTGCATGTAACATTATAGTTATAGCAGTTGGCTTATTCAAAAGTTAAAGAAGAAAAAGTAGGGACATTCTAACCCTAATCTGAAGATGTTTATATAAAACTAATTTGGTACAACTGAATCTGAATCATTATTAAGTGCTATAAAAATGCAAAAAATAATATACATACATACACACATACGTTCTAGGTTGGAATGAAAAGAAGACGCTCCTGCTGTTACTTAGAGGAACTTAGCTGGATAGCCCTTTCCCATTAAATGTTTATCTATCACCATGAGAATCTGCAATTTGCCCTAGAAAATGAACAGCTATACTATGAATGCCCGGATACTAATATGTGGTGACTTCCCTTTATCCAATAATATGGCATGCTGTTTCTAATGCCATAATGATAATGCGGGTGCACACACACACACACACACACCCAGCCTGAATGCCACCGCTGGTCTCCCCACCCCTCCTTTTTTAAAAAAAGAAATGCTGAGTGTTACAAGAAGGCTGAACGACAGTCTTGCCTATGGATTTAAATTAATTAACATTTATTCTTAGGAAAGATTCAGGAAGCCTCAATAAGAGTAGAGCAGAAAAAGGACTAAATTTACCAGTGGAAAACTTTGCTTCTTCAAAATAATTTACATATAAATAGGCAAAGTCTAGGCATAGCAGCCTGCTGCCAAAGGAGAATATCTCCAATATGAAGTCCTCTTCCCAATTTGCTCCACTGTCTATGATTTTTCATGTTTCAATCACATATTAAAGGATTTATATCAGTACAAAGAAGTAAATTTGCAGACTTATTTTCTGTTGATGAAATGGTCAATTTTAATGTGTAAAGCGTCATTCCTTTTCTATTTTTAAACAAATGAACTTTTAGTGGCCAACTCTTGCAGCGCCACAGTCATGATCCGCTGTGCTTAAGGCTCTTTTGACTAACACAAAGGGTTCCCACTAGAAAGTTCCCCTAAAGCCAAAGGGAACCTCTAAAATGTTAAATTTTGAGAGTGACATAACTAATAGCCATTTCTGGGGCAACTTCTTTTCTCAGAAGCTCATGTGATAATTAGTAGAACGTATTTATTTTGCCTCGATGTTTCCAAGTCAAAACAATTGCGAGTTAATGGACAATGTCTATAAATTTGAATGTGAATTGGGATCACTACTTGTATATCTGAAATATCAAACCAAAATAAAGATATTTTTCAGGACTTCTAAAACCTAGTTGCTGATTTATAACTAGTTTGATATTAGTTCCATGTCTATGAAAAATACAACAAATAAAAGATTACATGTTACAAGTTCAATTTCTAATTATTCTAAATAAGGACATATAAATAAGGGCACATTCCTGTGCATGTTTAGTCAGAAAAAAGTCCTACAACTCCCAGCATTTCCCAGCCAGTTATGCACAGAATTGTGCCTTAAATTAATTTGAGAGGTTGAATTCCTAATCTTGCAACAATAAAAAGTGTTTTCTGACAACCGATCCAGACATGCAGAATACACAAATGGAAATAAAGTACAGTAATGCTGAGCTAAGAAGAATTTAGCATAGTTTTGTTTTTAAAATTTGAGCACATTATATTTAGAGAAAAGTAACACACCCTGGAAAACATGCAGCCGGAGTTTTTGCCGTTTAATTGATACTGATGTGTCTCTTTGGCTTACTAGGCTCCTAGTCAGGGCTGAGCAGAGCTGGTCATAGGCCCGGGCCAGATGGGAAATGTAGGCCCCATTTCAAACTGCTCATTAAGTATTGTTTAATCAGTTCTAAATACATATGAACTAGAACGATTTATAGAAAAGGTAATAGCAAGCACTTTTATTCAAGATGTATATAAGACATCACTTCTTCACATTCAGAAATGCTTTCCATGCTTTTCTTTGGGCAAATTCATCATCAACAACAACAACAGAAAAATCAAGCCACTTTGCCTTGTCAATGTTAATGTTCAAAACTGCTAACCCATTCAAACGTTCTTGCACCATTGCGGACCAAAAGTATGACTTGATTCGTTTTAGGACACTGAACCTCCTCTCATTAGAAACCACAGTTGCTGGCAATGACAGAAAAATGTGCAACGTGATGAGGACATTTGGGAAAATATTGCCCAGTCTCAAGTTCAATATTTGAGCTACTTTGTAACAAATCTTTACCAAAGGGTCCCCCTTTGCCTCTACCAGGGGGACTCAGAGTAGGCCCATGCCAACTGGCCCCACTGCCCCCTCCCTCTGCCCAGCCCTGCTCATGGTCATTCTAACCGCCTGGACTCCCCCAGCCACTTCAGCGACACTCGTTCTACTCAGCTTCCCATCAGTAGTGTGTCTCTCCTGCCCCCCTGCAGTGAAGTGTATTTTCACAGCCTATGGACTCATCTTGCTATATGTGAAGATTCCGTAGGATACTGTGCTCTCGATTCTCAAAACCACCAGATTAAATGGCAAACCTTCATTATACCAATTTAGACTATAGCAACCTGTATGACTAAATGCTCCTCCAAACAAAACAAATTTCCTGCTCTTTATAAACTAGCATAACAGGAAAAGGTGAAGGCAGTGTGGCGCAGTGGCCAGAGTATTGGACTGGGACTGGAGACCTGGTTTCTAGTCCCCACTTGGTCCTGAAGCTCACTGGGGACTTTGGGCCAGTCACTGACTCTCAGCCTAACCTACCTCACAGGGTTGTTGTTAGGATAATATGGAGAACAAGATCATATTCACTGCTTTACAGTCTTTGGGGGCTTATTGACTTTTCTGTTTCATAACAACACCACACAAAACTACTACAAAACAGATTAAAGAATTGCACACCATTTCTTTCATTTAAGCCAGGAAACATTTTGCTGTCTTCAGACCAGCAAAAAATCCAAAAATGCCTAAAATTTGTATAAAGAGTGAAATAAGCTGTGAGCCTTTGCATGAGATGAGAAGAGACAAACCAAGAGATTACCATAACGTTAACAATAGCGGCCAGGCTATCTTGGTCCAGGAAAGCTCACACCGGGGCTTCAAAAGATAGGGCTGGATCTAACAGCACCCCTAAACTGTAAACTTTATGCTTTAGGAGAAATCTAGAAGAGACTGGAAGACTCCTGAAGAGTTTGAATACCTCCTCCCAGGGTCAGATGTATGGCTAAGAATACCACCTGTCTTGTCAGGATTTGGCTTCAGTTCATTGCCCCCCATTACTGATCGAAGTCATTGTTTCTGCAATTCCACTGCTTCACTTGAATCAGATGAAAAGGAGAACTAGTGGTGTGTCATCAGCATAATGATAACATCTTATTCTAAATCCATGGATGACATAACTCAACAGTTTCACATAATTTTAATCAACACGGAAGAAGCCTGCAGAATACCAGCATATATCATTGATCAGTGAGACCAAAGCAGTTTCAGTGCCACACCTGGATTGGAAACCAGACTGAAATTGTCTTCTAAGAACACCACTACTTGAGCATGTTAGCACTAAGAGGAAGGTGAATATCTGTCCAAGAATAACAACAGTCTTGTGGATCTGGGAAAGTTTACACTCCTCTCTAGTCATTAATTGACTCTTGAACCCAGCCATTCTCTTTCTCTGCCAGGTTATGATCCAGGAGAGGCAACAGTTGAGCAACAGGTGGCAGAACACACTCGTCCACATGCCTCAGATCTTTTTTATTTTTACATTAATATCCTGCCTTTTCTCCAAAGAGCTCAAAGTGGCATTATCCTCACAACAATTCTGTAAGTTAGGTTAGACAGAGGCCTTAGCTAGACCTAAGGTTTATCCCAGGATCGTCCTGGGGTCATCCCTGTTCATGTAAATGACACACAGGATATCCTGGGAGCAGGCAGGGACGATCCCTGGATAAACCTTAGGTCTAGCTAAGGCCTAAGGGAAGATGACTGGCCCAAGACCACCCAGTAAGAGCTTCACAACCGAGTGGGAATTTGAACCTGGGTCTTCCTGATCCTAGTCCAATGTTCTAATCACTGTACCAGTCTGTCAAGGCTTCAACGACTGAAACTCATCCAATATGACCAAATTAGATGGTTGCATCCAAGTCAAGACAATTTAATAAATAAGTTACAACAAAGCTTGTTGGAGATTTATAAAAGCCATCTCATGGGATGGATTTGAAGGTCCCAAAGTTTTAAAAAAAGCTCTGCAGAATAGCAATGCGAGGACACAATGCGAGTAGGAAAGGCATCATGTCTTCATGGCCATCACCACCAGAGTCAATTTTGCTTTTGTTCAGTTTATATATTTCCAGAACATAAGCTTATTTTGTTCCATTTCCACTTCAGTTTGTGAATTCAGCAATGCAAGAATGCACAAACTTTATTGCATCTGTATGCACATTTATATAAATATACACATTTTGTGCACATTTTGTTCCAGCCTGCACACCTTTGCAAGCAATTCCCCCTAATATAATGTGCTTTCGTTACAATTCATCATTAATCCCGAAACCACGATGAATAGAAAGTCATGGAACAGGCAGGACTTTCAATAGGAATTTTGTAATTAAAGACTATTAAAGCATTTGTATAGCTCTTGGACTGTCCACACTGGGCAGGCCAATGCTGCAATTAAAAAAATTACCACAGTTCAGGTCTGAAAATACCCAGGAAATTTTTGGTAAAAGGACCTACGACTATGCCAAAGCAGAAAGCATTGTTATTTTATTTAGATAATGATTTTCTTTAATAAAAGGCTTACGCGTTGAGTAATCAAAACAAACAAAAAAACAATCAAGTTAAATATAAGAAGATTCTATTGTTTACAAAAGATCTCAATAAGTGTGCAACGACTTGTGACAATTCATGTGCTTTCAACTTACGATTTGGGATTTTCCAGGGGTATCAACAATGGTATTATTTCAGCATTCTTGATTAGTATATCTGTTTTTTCCCTTCAGGAATCCCAAATCCCTTGCACATTCTATATTTTCAAAAAATCTATCCTTACAGTTTGCCAGTTAAATAAAAATATTCTAAAATCCTTTGTCATTACAGCAATACCTAGACTTGTTAGTGTGATCACTGATCTCCATTTGACAGTGTTCTTTGGTGATTAGATAAATAGTTCTCAGATACCTGATTAAAAAATGATGTAGCCGTTAGGTTGTGTGTCTAAGTCTGGTCAGCCATGTTGGATGTTAAAGTGTGCATGAATTACATCCCTGGAGTGTGCTGAACAGAGCTGATTAAAAAAGGCACGCCACAGCCCTCAGCATCAATTATCAGAAGTAATAGGCTCTTTCCATCTGCACTGGATAAAAGGCTGATGAATCCAGTGTGCCACTCATATCTGGGAAATATCAGTACAAAATAAATAATCCCATCCATGCCTAAAAATTTTTCCCCTGAAGAATTAAATTCAATAAGAAAAAGTAAGGTCACAATTAGGTAATATATACAAGACTGGACTTGTCTACATTGCAAGGTACATTTCCATAAATAAAACAAACTTCATATAAAGACAAAGCAGGTTTGAAAGAAAAAAAAGCTCACCATATTAACAAGGGCCATCTTTATTAAACTGTCTTTTTCCTTTACATCATTCCTCATTTACTGTGATCATTTCTTGGGAGTCTTACTAATGTATTGCTTCTTTTAAAATATGCGCCTTTTTTACCCCAAACTGGGACACCTCCTGTTTTGTAATGCAAATAGAAAGATAAGAACGCAATCCAGATAATGTTTACACCATCTGAATTTTCTTCTGTGAAGTTATTTAACACACCGGTGATTTCCTAAAAAAATGGTATGCTACAAATCCAAATATCAACAGCAGAAGACATGAGCTGCTCAGACACAGCTGAATTTACAGAAAAGGTGGCCATATTTAATGAATCAGATAATAAAGTATGGACCAGGAACACAGAAAAACTCCCCAATTTGCGCAGAGCAGCTATGTACATATCAGAGATGATATCATCAATGCAATAGATTTCCAAGAAGCAATTTATTGGGTTTTCTGGTAGCAAGCTTTCCAGAGCTAAAGTGTACAAATATACATCAGATGAAAAACTATATATTGGTAAACCCTCAATGTAACCTTACTCTTAGGTTTTTAAAAGAACTCAGTCATCAATATATGGTGCTTGGGCATCTTAATAAAGAAAAATGAGGGGAGAGAATTGTCCTTTACCACTTAGAGTATTCCCTGACTGGCTGGCACCCTGTACAGTACTGATAGGGGATGAAGATTTTGTCACAAGCCTAATTTGTAGCACTCTCCATTTCATTCTGATAATCATATTTCTCTAATGTATGGAGCATAGGTTTCCCATCAACACACATTTAAAAATGGGGTGGGATGGGAAGAGTGAGGAGATAAAATAATCCTACCTACCTAGACAAGAAGCATTTTGGCATTATGTTCCAGAAGTCTTAGCTTAATTCAATGTAGAAACAGTACACATTTGTAGGTTAACATAAAAGGCTCAAAGAGGGCATACCAAAGACAGAAATATTAAAAGATGTTTGTCTCGTGATTTGGATTTTCAAATTCTTCACAAAATCAAACACTGACATAAACATTCAGTGAATTACTAAATTGCCAAAGCCATCCAGCACCCACTGAAAGAATTACAGTGTTAATTGGTCTTTTCTTTCCCATGTTGTCTCTACAGTGCAGCACTGTAGATCCTTTCTACCTACAGAAGTCTTCAGCTATCTAAAATGTCTCTTTATAGTACCTTTAAATTATACTATCAAATTTCAAAGACAATGAATAACTAAAGAAACTAATTAAAGGGATTATTATTTAATGACGAATGGACATGCTATCTAAAAGGGCCATAATTACTTGACTGTGATCACTGGACCACCAGTTTCAAAAACTGAACAATAAGGGCATATTGAATGTGTTCTACAAGTTTCAAAGGTTAGCTCCTCCAAATGGTCTCCCTTGACAGGTTTCCTAATCTGTAATGATTACCTTATATAAGCTTATATTATGGGATGACAAGTTTTAGATATCAAGAAGGAGATGGGAGATTTTGCATCTTGTTGTGTTCAGCCTTGTGTTGTGATATTTATTACAGGTAGTTTTGAGGAATTCAGAATAACACTTGTTTACACATATATTTTCTGGGGACTTCTTTACAGTTTTTGCCAAACACATTTTTTCCCCCTGTAAGTATAAAAAACCAAAAAATAAGGCAAAGTTCACAAATTCGGTGTCCTTCTGAGATGAAGAGCTTGCTTTCAAGTTCAAATATTTAATTTCTGTTCTTTAAACATATCTAGCTTATTTGGTTGAAATGCACATGGGCAGAATACAAGCTTCCTAGGTTATGCATTGTATTCAATATGTATTACTAAGCATATTGCTGTTGAAAATCTTACAGTATGAAATGTGTTTGTAAAGCCCTCTGTCACACCCTGCACTCCATGACACACCTCTTTGGATATTAATGGTCTAGAAGAAGAAGATATTAAAACTTAGGTATTCAGTCTGTAGAAAACAAAGTTGTAAAACTTTTTCATTGTATTGTAATTTTCACTTTTATATTTATATCACAGTAAAGTGAACTATATACCCACTGAGAATGTTCAGTCCTCAGTTTGTGTATGTGTGGGTTAATCTGCTTATTATTTTTTTCTGATGATTTTTTGTATTTCTGCAAATTGCAGGGGAACCCATATTTATTTATTTATTTATTTATTTAATTTATATACTGCCCGAAGCTCTCTGGGCAGTTTACAAAAGATAAAAACAGTGAACATTAAAAAGTATCTTGTTCATAGATGCTGCTGTTTTGGCTACATAGGAACTGGTACTCGGCTAATTGAGTGTGATATTGATCTATTCAATTATCAAAAAAACTACTCAGTTATGGCCAGAGTTAAGGCTTTGTCATGTTGGCTTAAGCTGTTGTGTTGTATCAGAAATTGTGCTTGCCTGCAACTTGCTCCATGTACCTACGCTATTCCTTGGTCTTTCAGGCCCAAAATCCAGGTGGGGGAAGATGGAGTGCCTGGGACCAGCAAAGATGCACCACCTTGTCCGGGTCCTGTATTGCCTTATGAAGCATCTGAGCTTTATTGTTTTGCTAAAGGAATACTCCTGCATCTTGACTCTTGTGAATTTGTTGCTTACACCAGTAGCTGGCAGGATGGGTTAAAAAGTGAGAGGGGCTGTTTCTACACCTGCCTTTTCCCCTAGGATCGTCCCTGGATCGTCCCTGTGCATCCAAATGCCACACAGGGGATCCCGGGAGCAGGCAGGGCCGATCCCTCCATTTGCCTGGGATAATCCTTAGGTGTAGAAAGGGCCAGAGAATGTTCTCTTCTAGCAGAAAGGCTAGATGCTTCATCAGGCAATACAGGAGCTGAACAACATGAGTCATCTTTGATTTGTTGACCTTGAGCCAACATGAGATAGCCTTAACTCTTGTCTTAAACAGGCAGTTTTTTTAATAATTGCATTTCTCTGGTTTATAAAAAGGAAACTTAGATATTATTGTTGGCAATCCTGACCTTGTAATATGAATACATTATATGAATGTAATTGAATATGTTTTCTTGCAAGTTTACCTATTTGATAAATGGGATTATAAATTCTTAACTAATGGTAATCATAATTTCAATTAAAGAACCAGGATTTTAAAATCTCAGTGAAAACTTCTATAGACAGAGTGATCTGTCCTCTGCAAACAGCTACCCTCAACTTGTAAACAGCAATGAAAATGGTGAGGGTAGTGGGGTAGAGCGAGGCAGTGCATTCCTGCTTCCCCTCCTCACGTGTAAAGCTTACACACAATGAGTGTACACGGAGTGTGAACACACAGTCAGCGTAAGGTGTAAATAAACTCCTAGTTTGAGACATGATCCTTGAATGTCCTTTCCCACCACACAAAAAGTAAGAGAGATTCGGCTATTGGGCGGTATAAAAATGTAATAAATAAATAAATAAATAAATAAATAAATAAATAAATAAGAGTAGCGAGGATCAGGATCCTTGCGCTGTATTTTTGGAAATATGGTGTGATGTGCTGATCGACTACCTGTACATTCTGTCTCTGCAACATAATGAAATGAGTTCAGATTTCTATGAATCTGACCCATGGATTCCACAGCTGACCACTTTTCCTGAGACTCTGCGGACTAGGTTTTTTTTTTTTTTACTTTCCAGAATTTTATGTAACTTTAGTTGTAGAAAAAAAAAATTTTTTTTTAAAAAAGTACCAGCTTAATACGTGCATTTCCCCATAAGATAAAGCTTGAAAATGAGAATTTTGGGAGGATTTGCACATTTGGGGGGAGATTTGCATTTTTGCAAGTTTAAATTAACGTAAATGCGCATTTGCGCAAATTTGGGAAATGAATGGGACGGACCTGATTCTGTTAATGAGCAGACAATGGAACAAAAGGCATCTGACAATCCACAAAATGCAGACAGAAAGATTTTACAAAATCAGTACATCCCTAAATGTGGTCCCACAACAAAACACTGCAGTGTTTCTGGTGTGTGTGTATTACCTGAGCCAGCACTTGAAGAACTGGATCATAATTAGAATATAGGATGATATATATGAGTGCACAGGGAAAGATCACACAAAGAAATGGAAATTGACACCAATGACGTCAGACAGAGAACCACTAGAAGGCTTCATGCCCTACCTCCCAGGAAGAACATCATGGCAAGGGGGTGACCAACCTGGCTCCATCTATCGGCCAGAGAAAGAGAGCAACTGCAGGGAGCACCGGTTGCTTGGGAACATGGGTGGGAGGGTGCAGTTGCACCATGCCCTGCTTGTGGTTCCCTGGCTGACGGCTGGTTGGCCACTGTGTAAACAGAGTGTTGGACTAGATGGACCCTTGGTCTGATTCAGCAGGGCTCTTGTGTTCTTAGCTTGTTTTTCCTTCTCTGCCTGGGACAACTATAAGAACATTGAAACTAAGAACAGGGGCCTTTTGGGTTTTTTTCTTCTCTCGCCCAATCTCTTTTGTACTTTGTCTTGTAACACAAAGGCTGTCTTATTATTAAACTTTGTAAGCTGTGATGGGAGTCTTTTTTGGCTGAAGAGCAGGGTAAAAATGCTATAAATAAATAAGTAAACCTATCCTTTTCATCTGGCCTAGGTTCTATGGCCTCAGCACTGTGCTTTATTGGTAAACTGCATGTAGGCGAGCAGTCAAGCAAAATCCAGACAAGTTTATGTTAGGCAGCAGGCTATGTAACCTAGGGGGATATGGAAATAGAAGCTCTAACCACATGAAAAGACATTATACAGTAATTATTTATACATTAATATTATTCATAGAACATGGAAGACGTCTTCAGACTTACCACATACTCAACTTTTTAAAGAGCAGAAAGAAAATGGATTCAAGAATGGACGAGACTAACAGGGAAATAAATAGGGATGGAACTGACATTTTTAGAGTGAATATGTCAGAAAATACATACATCACGGCCGTTCAATTAAATAAGCCAATATAATGTTCATCTACAATACGTGCCGTTGTTTACTTAGTATCAGCTTGCCTTATGCTCATGGGTCAGGTCAAGTGTTACTATTTATATAAAGTAGTTGAATCTTGATCCCATTTTATCAATGGCTACTAAGGTCAAGGCCAACCAATGAGCCTGTGGTTGAGGTGGCCTGTTAAATGCAAGTATAGCTCTGTCATCTACTGAACCACTTTGGTATCTGATGAAATGATTAAAAACCTTAACGTTTCCGGGTTATAAACTAAAAATACTAAACTAAGTATTGAAGCTAATAAGAAGCATCCCCAGCAATGCCATTCAATACCTCGATTGACTAGTTTGTGTAGTTTTAGGAATAACTCTAAAAGGCAGTTGTTTTCATTTTATTGTACATTCAGGTCCTCAGAAACCCGTTGTCATGCTAAGAACAAGTTCATTCCAGTTAACAATAAAGGCCTTACGTTCAATATATAACTCAAACCTAAACTATGTGAAAAATGATGCTTGTCCGCACCATTAAACTGTTTAGCTTGGTATCTTTTGTGGGTATCCTTAAGCACAGTGCTAACATCATAATTTCTTAAAGAAGTCTTACTTGGATCCTTGCTCTTACTACTGGGAATGAAATTTGTTTTGAGAATAATAAAATAACATTGCAATGAATTAGCATTACAATTTCTCTGATAGAGCCTTTGCGGTCATTATTTTAATGCCAGGATGTTAATGAAACACCCCTAAGATGTGATGCCACAGTAATTCATTCTCATATAATCTCTATCTGTACTGCTGTATACCAGAGTAATTATTAAATTTATAATGTTACTTCTCCTCTCTAATAGAAAAGCAACTCTTCATGGCTGCCTCAAATACAGATGAAATGGAAAAAAATGTTCTCAGATTTACTAGAAGATCTTATGCAAGTTAAAACATTTATACGTTTATCAAAGAAATGACAACAGGTAATACTGTATCTTCCTAGTGAAAATTGTGCTATAGTGTATGTGTGTGGGGGGGGAGCATGCACATGTGTGTGCATGTGAGTATCTGTGTAAGAGAGAGGGGGAGAGAGAGAGAGAGAGAGAGAAGAGAACACGATCTATACTGAAGTTTATTATTTTCTGAATTTACAAAAAAGAATCAAGAAAGAGGACAACATTTTGAAGTTAGCTGAATACAGTTAATACTTTAGGGCCAACAAAAGATACCCACCATTTGCAGGTTTTAGGCTTAGTACAGAAAAAAGTAAAATCAGGTGATCACTTTAAATTGATTTAAATCATATGAAACAACCTACTTTATCAAGCACCAAATGCTTTGCATAGCATAAAGGTTAGTTTCTTGGATTTCTTGTCTGAAACAGTGAATAAATTAAGTAATTGACTAGCAAGTTTACCTGTACTTCATCTGGAAATTTCCCTGTATATCTGAAGCTAGCGTCAAACCATCTCTTTGCTACCAAAAGACGTGAGTTGTTAACTACTAAATGGCTAAATGACAATGGCTGTTACTAATCGCTTATTGAATAATGAAACTGACACAACTGATAAAAGATTTCAATCCTGGAGAAAAATGATTTATAGTATTTCACTCTACTGCCACTGTTATTTGTATGACGAATGATTAGACAGGCGCCAGTTAATCTCCCTGCACCTCCAACTCAGATGTGGCAGCTTCCTTCCACAGCGTCCAAATAATCAAGAACAGCTAACAATACAGCTATGATGTTGTGAGGGGTTGAATACTGGTATTTTATCAAGGCTGATCCCTAGATCAATTTACACAATGGATTTTTTGGTGGAGGGAGGGTGAATATGGAAAGAAACACGAGGAATATCATAAAAAACTATACATTGCCGTTTGCAGCATGTTAGCTAAGGCCATGCTCCTTTTAGCACAAAAAAATGAAATCATCAATACTACCAGGGCATTAATGATTTTAGAAAGCTCAGTATAGTTTATAGATTTCCTTGATGGCAAAATCAGAAGTGCAGCATCATACTGGCCTGTCAAGGTTATTTGTTACGTTGCAGTGCAATATTACATTTCGTGCCTGTGTGCCACAAATCCCATTTTCTATCAGAAAGAGGGAAAGATGCAGCTTCTTTTGAAACATTGTAAAATCTGAAAAAAGAAATGAATGATACAATGTGACCCAAACATTTTTGAAGGAACACATTTACAAGAAAAAAGCAGTGCGTTAAAGGGAGACTTGTATTTTTCATCAATATTTTTAACCGAAGATAAAAAAAAATCTATTTTTTCCGAAGGAAAGAACAAACAGAAAGGCTTTTATTCACTTCTGGAAAACCAGCATAGTTCTGAAAGAAACAGAAAAAAATTACACCCCAAACAGCATGGCCCATAAATGTCTATAAGGCCGCCTCTTGGCCAGATCCTGTCAATAGTGCAAGAACTGGGCAAGGACACCCTCTTGATTAATCTATATATGTGATAAGTATGTACAATAAGAGCATGGAGGGAAGAATTCTTGCTGGCTACAAATCAGATAACTGAGTCTCTCATGGACATCTCTAAGAAGCTTCTTGATGATTTCAGTAGGCTGAAGAAGAGAGGCAGATGTTTGATGACAACCACACACCCCTCCACTCCCTGAGTTGTTTTACCAAAATCTCCTTAGCAGCAGTGGGTAGTGCTAGCACTAGTACCTGGCCAAATAGGACCGGGAATTTGGGAGGCTGAAGGGCCTTCAATCTAGCACAATCCCCGTAATGGGGGAAGGAACTAGCTAAAGCAGGAGGGCAAGCTTACACAGAGCCCTTTAGGCCTCACAGTCTTCCAAAGCAGAAAGCCTTATGTTCAGAGATCAAATGCCACAGGCAGGGAGAACACATGGAGGGAGAGAAATCCCTTTTGCCTCTCCTCCCCAACAATTTCTTCATGCATCTCCAATAGTATGTAATAAGAAGCAACCTTGCCTTTGTTGCCAAATGGGAAAAAGGTGAGACACTAAGGATGGTGTGTTTGTGCTTCAAATCCATTTAGAAAAGATTGCCATTTTGATGATGAATGGATTGAGGTCATGTATAATGTATAGGCCTAGTGTACACACCCCTAGAGCATTGCCCACTATTGTATCACTGCCTATAGAGACTGACTATCCAGAGAACTGTTTGAGCACAACAGTATCTCAAAGTGCACTGTTTTACTTTTTCCTATGCTAAAGATTTGCAATCATTCATCTATTTTTGGTATTTTGGTATGAGCGAGTAGCTCAAGACTAGCTCAGAGCACACCTCTACTTGCTTCCATTCCTTCAGGCAGAAGTGCCTCCACAGCTGAGGTAGGGAAGCTAGGGGGCTGCTGGTGGCTTTTCAGAGACAGCAGAACCTGGTGCACTTGACCATCTGCACATCTACACTCAGATTTTTGCCCTAGTGTGTCACATCACTTAGCTCAATCTATCCATGAAATTCAGTTGATTAGCTCTGGTGCTCAGTGCATGGGTGAGTGGAAGAAGCTTGAATTCCCATCACTATTAGCCTGTTTATTAAACCACAAATTGAAGAGCTCCTAATAGGCTTACCCCATCCTAGTATACAATGGTGGAGCCTTGAAACTAGAGTTGATTGATCCTCTCAGCCAGGGGGTGAGCAAAATGAGGCTGTTGCCACCCCACTGAATTTGGGAGTGGGGGAGGGGTCAATTTTTTTTTATTTTATTTTTTTTAGGAAATAGCAAGAATTTCTGTATACCTTTCTACATCTAAGCTGATTCTGAAGAATGAGAGATAAAATAATACAAAGATAAAATGTTTAAAAGATACAAAGGATAAATCAAGAGACAAAATGATACAAACATGATACTATACATGTATAACAGAGCCAATTAAACCACGGCTGTGGAACCAAGGGATGCCAAATTTTTGAATCAAATCAGTTACAGCTGGTAATGAACTTTATCAAGAAATTGTATGGTGTCATCAACACATAAAGTGAGTTTATTTATGCTCAGGGACTTTAAATTGTAGTCCCTTAATTCTGGAGTTTTCTTGAATCACTCAAGCTAAGAGTTCCATTGCTAAATCAAATAAAAGGTTGGGTGGAGAACAGCTCTTTCTGGTACCTTGGTATACAGGTGGATAGTGATATGACACAATTAGTGATGAGACCTAGGAGTTGGATAAAGAATACATATTGTATCCAAAAATCTAACGGAACATTAAAGGATTGGCGGGCTGAGAATTGTTTTCCTCAAGAGACCTTATCAAAGTCTTTTTTTCTGCATCTAATGTCAATACAGTTGCAGGCTCAGTCCCATTTTGTCTTAACCCCACAAAATGCTTAGCAACTTTGCAGATGACACAAAATTGGGTGAGACAGCTAATACCCTGGAAGTCAGAAACAAACTTCAAAGTGATCTTGATAGGCTGGAGTGCTGGGCTGAAAACAACAGAATGAAATTTAATAGGGATAAATGCCAAGTTCTACATCTAGGAAATATAAACCAAAGGCACAGTTACAAGATGGGGGATACTTGGCACAGCAATACTACAAACGAGAAGGATCTTGGAATTGTTGTAGATCACAAGCTGTATATGAGCCAACAGTGCAATATGGCTGCAAGAAAGGCAAATGCTATTTTGGGCTGCATTAATAGAAGTATAGCTTCCAAATCACAGGAGGTACTGGTTTCTCTCTATTCTGCCCTGGTTAGGCCTCATCTAGAGTATTGCATCCAGTTCTGGGCTCCACAATTCAAGAAGGACGCAGACAAGCTGGAGCGTGTTCAGAGGAGGGCAACCAGGATGATCAGGGGTCTGGAAAAGAAGCCCTACGAAGAGAGACTGAAATAACTGGGCATGTTTAGCCTGGAGAAAAGAAGATTGAGGGGAGACATGATAGCACTCTTCAAATACTTAAAAGGAGGGCCAGGATCTCTTCTCGATCATCGCAGAGTGCAGGACACGGAATAACGGGCTCAAGTTACAGGAAGCCAGATTCTGGCTGGACATCAGGAAAAACTTCCTGATTGTTAGAGCAGTACGACAATGGAACCAGTTACCTAGGGAGGTTGTGAACTCTCCCACACTAGAGGCCTTCAAGAGGCAGCTGGACAACCATCTGTCGGGGATGCTTTAGAGTGGATTCCTGCATTGAGCAGGGGGTTGGACTCGATGGCCTTGTAGGCCCCTTCCAACTCTGCTATTGTATGATTCTATGAAATCAATCAACACACTTATAGTATCTGTGTACTGCTGAACCCTTATCTGCTCTAGCTGGATTAGAGTAGAAAGCACCCCCTGCGGTCTGTTTGTCAAATGGATGGCACCAACATTTATCTCTGCATCAACATTTATGAGAGCTCTTGGCCTGCTGAGTACAGGATCTTTATTGAGTTTTAGAGCAGGTAGGCTCCCTGTTTTATTGATGCTGCTTTTAGTCCTGGATGTTTTTGGTAATTGTTTCAATGATGAGATTACTGTTAAAATATCCTGCATGATCTATCGCAATCTCCAATTCGGGTTCCAGTTAAAACCTTCAAATCAGGCGTGCTTGTAGAAATTAATATAAGGGGGTGGAGGAAGGACTATAGCTACATAAACTACATGAAACATCTTGTAAATTCTAACCTAGTATTTATTTATTTATTAAACTTATTTATGACTATCCTCTTGCCCAAAGGACGCTCAAGGCGATATACAAATTAGTTAAAACAACAAAACACAAATACTTCAATACAATCAGCTAAAAACAGGAATAGAGATCTTCTTTAGGATGAATCCATTAAAAGCTTCATGGAACAGTACAGTCTTTACTGCCTGTTTGAAACATGGTAATCTAGCCACCCTAGGAAGTTCCATAATGGGGAACTGCTCATGGAAAGGCCCTGCCTTTTCAAGTTAACCTCTCTAGGTGGTGGAACATCTAATAGGACCTCTGAGGATATCTATTTATGGGTAAGTTCACACTGGAAAGGAGGATCTTCCAGATATTCTAGCCCCAAGTCATTTAGGGCTTTATAGTTAATCACCAGCTTTTGGAATTGGGCTCAGAAATAAATTGAAGTCAGTAGTTTGAAGTGTTCTATGGTCTTTAAAATGCACACAGACCATAATTTTGCATTAGCTGTAATTTCCAGACACTTTTAAAGGGAAGCCCACTGTACAGCCTTTGTATACAGTAAGGCAGTCCTTGTCTACATTCATCTAGAAAAGAGGTGATTATAGCCTGAATCACTGTGGCCAGATCTGTCTTCCCCCGGAAGGAATGCAGCTCGCACACCAGCTGAAGCTGGGCACAGACACGCCTGGCCTTCACGGAGTGGCACTGGACCCAAGAGGAGTCCCAAGCTGTGAACCTAATCCTTCAGAAAGAGTGCTCCCCATCCAGAACAGGTTGTCCTCTCCTTCCCAGGCTGGTTTATCTACTGACCAACAAGACCTCCAACTTGTCTGGATTGAGCCTTTCAACATAGGAGCTGCTGGAAAGACAACTATGGGGGTTCATTCAGACAACAGTGAGTCTCAGGAGGAAGAGATTCAGAAGGCATTCTGTATCACTGGCACTAAGAAATTGCTTTTAGGCTTTTGGAGAATACAGTGGCTCTAAGCCTTCAGGGGAAGGTCTGCAGTAGACCTCACTGGACAGGAAGCAAGATGCTGGAGTCCTATAGAACAGAGGAGGTGGAACTGCTCCTTCCACCAAGAGGAAGAGATGGGCTGGTGACTCCCTACAGAGAGGATTAGAAGAGGATGTGTGCTGGCAAGACCTGTTGGCTTGAGAAATATTTTGTCTCCCAGGAGCATGGTGGATTCACAGCTAGATGGAGTGCTTGTCAACGGTTCCTCATCAAACTGGGGGAAGACATGGAGTGGGATGTTGCAGGGCTCAGTCTCAGGCCCTGTGTTCAACTTTTTAAATAAATTATTTGGAGGATGTCAGGTGCTTTGCCCCTGGCTTCCTTTGTAGTCAAGCTGTCCAGTCATGTTTCTAGTCAATTTGTTTTATTATGCAAACTACAAACAAGCAGGCTTTGCTTCAGGCTACAGATAGTTACTGACAACAAGCTTTCTTAGCAGGATTTGCATAATACAGTAGGCTTCTGGTTACATCCTGGGTTAAAACACTCTGAGTTGCTACTAAACTGCCACTGGCTGTGATGGACACCCCCCCTTCCTCAGACTGATTGGCCTACAGAGTCCTGCCCTCAAGGTAGGTGTCGCATCCCTTGCTGCAAGTCTCTTAGAACACCTCAAGACCCTGTGTTGCTTTTCCCTTTTTTATCTGACATCTAATGTTTGAGTCTCTTATTCCCCCTCCCCCCTCCTCTTCATAAAGAGCCTATGTTCCCACAGATTCAGGGAGGGCCCAACCTGGCTGTCATCCAACTGATTACATTGCAGCTGGGCTTCACCCTCTCTGACGCTGTTCTCACCGGGGGTCCACTCCTGCAACCTTGATGCCTTGACAACTCCTTCCATCTCCCTTTCCCCATCTGAATCAGAACAAATTCTCATGTTTTCTTGGGGCATGTCTGTAGAGGTGTGAAGCCCAATCCCTACAGAGAAATAGGAATGCTCATCAAATTTGCAGATGACTCAGAATACCTTAGAAGACAGAAACAACATTCAAGATTGTCTTGATAGGTTAGATAATTGGGCAGAAAATAACAGAATCGGCATTGTGATGTGGCTGCAAAAATGGGAAATGCAATTTTAGTTTGCATCAATAGAAGCATAGTTTCAAAACCAAGGGAAGTAATAGTTCCACTCTGTGCTGGTCAGATCTCACCTCAAATACTGTATTCAGTTCTGGACACCACACTTTAAGAAGGATCCAGATAATTTGGTACAAATTCAGAAGGGCAACAAAGATGATCAGGGGAATAGAAACTACATCCTAGGGGAAAAGATTGAAGGACATTGGGATGTTTAGAGAAAGAGAAAACCAAAGGGTGATATGAGAGCACTTTTCAAGTACCTAAAGGGGTGTCACACAGAAGAGGACTGTTGCCTGTTCTCTATGATCCAAGACTGCAGCACATGAAATAATGGGTTCAAGTTACAGGAAGGCAGATTTCAGTTGAACACCAGAAAAGTTTTCCTAATGATCAGTGCAGTCAGACAAGGGAACCAACTGCCTAGGGAGGTGATGGGCTCTTTGTTTGGGTGATTTTCATGGATTCCTTCTTCCAGCTGCAAGCCTCCTTTAGTCCCCTAAAAAGGTGCTCCAGGGAGTTGGCAACAGCATGCTGGGTAGCACTGGGAGCTGCAGGGGGAACCAGTGAAAATGGCAGCCCTACAGTAATCCATAGGACAGGAAAAACCCAGATTTGTCAGGATTTTTGGTAACAAATCCAGGAAGGGGGGAATGATGAAATTTGAAGAAAAATCTGGATTTTTCCCATCCTCCCCAGCCAAATGGCAGCTCTACTTCAATGGGAATTAACAAAAGTGCTTATGTTTCTGTCATTTTTAAAGATAAAGAGATGAAACTAGGCACGATGATAGCTGTTAGGTAGGGCAGTAGTCATGCCAAATTTGAAACTGATGTGTTCATCCATTGATTTTTAGGAATTATTTAAAAATTTGACATTTTAAAATTATTATTTTTAAAAACTGTTATTTTGAAAAGATAAAGAGATTAAACTTGGCACCATGGTAGATTTTAGGTAGGGCCTTATGCATACCAAATTTGAATCAGATCCATTCATCCATTGATTTTTAGGAATGTTTTAAAATTCGATGTTTTAAAATCAATTTTATAAAAAACTGTTATTTTTAAAGATATAGAGATGGAACCCATACCAAATTTGAATCAGATCCATTCATCCATTGATTTTTAGGAATTTTTTAAAATTTGAGGTTTTAAAATTATTGTTTAGAAACTTATTTTTAAAGATAAAGAGATTAAACTTGGCACCATGATTGCTCTTAAGGAGGACTTTAGCCATGTCAACTTTGGATCAGATCTGTTCATCCATTGATTTTTAGGATTTTTTAAAAAAAGTTTGAGGTTTTAAAATTATTGTTTTAAAAAACTGCTGGAGCCATATCCTTCAAACTCAGGTTATCAAATACTCTCTTTGGGGTCTTGCACCTTGAGCAGTTTCAGCCCTTGGCATCAAGGGGATCTCCAGTTTTTAGCTAAGAAGTGCTCGGCGAGCAGGGCACCTTTCCTGTTGCAGATTTGGTGGGCAGTCGGGCACCTGGAGCTCTGCAGAGGCGAGGCATCCACAGATCAAACTGTGGGAAAGGAGAAGTCAGTCAAAGCAGCCCACAGAGCAAAACAGAACAGGCCAGAGGCCCTTTTCTCAGAGTTCACATCATAGGCGATGAAGAGTCATTCTTAGAGAAAAACTCTCACAACCAACAGTGAGGTGCCAGTCGAGAGAGAGTCTCTCATCTTTGTGGGTGCCCTGTATTATTGCCAACTGATACCGGTTCAGCACAGAAACCGCTTCCTTGGAATTGGGTGGAAAGTAGTAGAGTTGCGTGTCACCAAAAAAGGAATTTTCAACAGAGATAAGATGACATGTAGTCAAAAGGCATGTTCTTCAAAATTCTGTGCAGACTTGGTAAGAAAGCCTGGGTTCGGATGTCACAAGAACCCATGATAGGTTAAATAATGGGTTATTTAATCGATCATGAGTTATCGTGTCATTGTCAGGAGTTCTTAAAGCCAAGGAAGATTAGTAAGCCAAGTTATAGGCCTGCCCCCCTCCTCTCTATTGGGTGACAGCTCCATCTAAGGAGGATGGAGTGGGCAGACTCCTCTCTCAGGGAGCTACAGGGGTGGACCATGGCAGGGGCCATGCCTAGGGGATGGGCAAGCACAATGTGTCCAACTGTTGCAGCTGTGTAAATTTGCTTGAAGGATTCTAAGTATCAACCTAAAGGCAATTCCAACCTGTGCAAAGCCAGATCTGTTCACTAGTTATTTACTAAAAGGCTACCTTGCTGTGTGTTCTACATATTGAGATCGTATTAACATACAGAGCAGTGGGGGAGGGGGTGAATAATGTGCATGAAAATAGGCAATGGAGTGTTCTGCTGGTTCTCCTTGGGGAGAATCTCCCCTTATGGGGGAAATTATCTCTCTTTCTCTCTCTCTCTCTCTCAAGGCTACCTGTGGAGCAGGTCATTGGAGAGATTCTTGAAGATCCACACCCCTGCCATAGATTTCTGAAGCAATTTTTTTGTTTTGTTTTTTCAGATAGCCTTCAAAAGGCAGCCCCACATGATATTCATCATACTTCAAAGTTACTTAAGCACAAATGACAGTGGCAACTTCCCTGCTATCAAAGAATGGAAGAACTTCAGATGTCATTGGGTTTTTTTTTTTAAAGTCATAGCCACTACCATTGTTTAGGTATCCTGGACAAGTGCTAGATTTGGTACCTCTCTCGAGCAGTATATCTGATTGTCCAGGGAAATATATCAATCTGTTTAGGCTCACCTAGAGTCCCTAACCATCTCAACTTCAATCTTATATGGAATCAGGTTATTCATCCTCAATCAGTCTATCAACCATGATCAGATGCAAAATGGAAAAGCAAAATTGGATTAATAATAATAATAATAATAATAATAATAATTTCTTACTCGCCTCTCTGTTTGGATCGAGGCGGGGGGGGTATCATCAATATTGAGGACATCACATTCTTTCAGCAGGTGGGCTGGTGACACACACACACACACACACACACACACAAACACACACACATCTTAATTATAAAATAAAATGAGAGACCAAGTAGAGCTCTGGGTCACACCATGGGAGAGTTGCTAAGTGCTGGAATGTCCCCCAAACAACAGATTCTGATATTGGCCTAATTAAGGAACAAATTCACTCTAAGGTAGTTTTATTTAAAATATTTCTGTAACCCTTATTACTATATCATTTCAGTTCTTAACAAAGAAGTTGTCTTGATTTTTATTTTTATCAGTACATTGTATTTATATGGCAGAAATCCCACAACAAAAATATCAGGAGGACTTGTAAGCAACAATTTCAAATCCTATTAGAAATTAGGATTAGAAAATTAACAAGTCTTCTCACTAGATACCAGAGAATTCTCTAGTAACTTAAAAGTTATAGTAGATTAGTTTGTTAAATCTAGAAAGTGGCACTCTAAAGTTCTTTATGTTTGGCGGCAACTGAAAGAAATATTTTAAATATTATTAAACATTACATAATTAAATATAAATTAGATAGAAACAAGGGAAGGCTAAAAAATTGACTAGGAGTTCAGATACTCTAAATGGCTAATATGTCCATTTTTCACCTGAAGCCCTCTCCAATGCAGTTTTGCTATTAAGCAAAACCTAAAGAAAGGTAATCAATTCCAACTAAAAAGCACTTATCCTGGAATGACTATGCGTAAGGCACTTCAAACCGTTGGCTGGCTGCCAAACTCCAGACAACCGCTATCAATGTTTCTGACTATCACAAGAGCACAAGGGGCCATGCATAATTGACTAGAAGATGGGCTAAAACTGTGCCCAATCAGTATGTGATCAAAAACGCGTGGAATATTCAGCGCCACTTGATTACATGGAGGCACGTCCTTTCACTCTCCTCATGAAATCTCTTCAAGGTCCAGAGTACTGTAATAAGATCATTACTGTCAAGCGGTACGAATCACAGGCAATGAGTCTTAGGATAGGAAGTCATACTTCACAAGCTCCTCTGGTCCTTTTTTTTTAATATTTTACTGCGTATTGAGGCAGCAAGGCGATGAGGTGACAGATAATGATCACATCACTGTGTGACAACTAGAAAGGCACTTTTAAGAAAAAAACAGAAATCAGCTTAAGAGAAACTCAATTTCATTTTGCTTGATTTCTTAAAAAATTAAACAGAATTAAATCGTATTAATTTTATCAACTGATCTTTGCCATTAAATTAATAATCTGATAAACTTTGCTACAAGAGGAAAACCTATTACCTTATAGGCAAAATCTGAATTCTCTAGGTACAAAATATATATCATTATTTTGTGAAGGGAAGTATGACTAGTAAACTGAATGGCCTGTTATTTTTTTAATGTACTTCATTTATTTTAAATACATGCTGCATCTTATAAAAAAAGCCAGACCTGTGATGGAAAGGCAGAAGAATGGAAATTATACTCTAGTACAACAAATGAAAAAGATAGCTAGCCAAGTGTCTCAAAACATGGCAGGAATGGTAGAACATATAGAAGGTTTACTGACTGAAGGTTGACTGATTCTAACAACCAGCCAATTTAAAGAAATGATGATGATGATTATAATCTAACAATATACTGATTTTGCAGAAGACCAAATTATGGGAACATGAAATAAATAGCAATATGGATTTTCAAAACCTTACTCTTCGTTATAGTATCAAAAGCTGAGGTGCTAATTTTTCCACCTGACAAACTGTCCTCTAAGTAAAGATACCTACTGTTCCAAGCAGAAGCAACAAGCACAAACAAGCATTTATTCTCCTTTGTTAGTTATCCTATAATTAAAGTCCAAAAATCACAGATACTCAACAATAAAGTTTCCTTTCGTATTGAAAAAAATCATAACTTTTCTACAAATCTAACTTTTCAACTGCTTAAATAGAAAATATTTGATTAAGGAAGTTGCAAACTAATTATGTACTGGATAAGCAATGCATAATAAAACCACTTTTCATTAGTAGCAGCAGCACGCTGTAGTAGGAAAAGGAAGGAAAGGAACCTCTCGTGCCAAGTACTGAGTCATTACTGACTCTTGGAGGGACGCCAGCTTTCGCTGATGTTTTCTTGGCAGGCCTTATAGTGGGGTGGTTTGCCGTTGCCTTCCCCGGCCGTTATTACCTTTCCCCCAGCTAACTGGGTACTCATATACTGTGTGGCACAGGATCTGTTACCTGATGCAGAGCTGAAAAAAAGTGTTTCCTTTAAGCTAAACATTTCATTTTTCCCTTTCCAAGCAATATCACTGAAAAATGTGGGCAGCTGACTAGGATTCTGATATGATTTTCCTTCTATCTCTACAAATTAAAGCTCAAATACACCTAAAATAGCAAACGAAGTGAATACAAAGACAGTCTGTGCACAGTGGGAAGCAGAAGCCCTGACATTAGAGAAGTGGGAGGGAGGGGAGGCATTGTGCCTCTAACATCAGGAACAACCTGGAAGAAGACATCCTGGTGTTGATGGCACTATTGGCACCAGAGACCATGAGACTGGTGTGTTGTGTGATACACCAATTCTGGTGATATACAACTGACCTCCAACACTGTGTGGTCTGTATGGGTTGCTTGAATTCAGACTGAGATAAAACCACTGTCAGTTTTGTATAATGGCTGCTTCTGTCTCTGTCTGTATTCCCCACATCTTACCCTACCCACCGTTCTGCATTTCTCCAGTAAGTAGCTTATGCCCCAAATCCTCAAACTACGTTTTAGACTTCAGGTAATGAGAATTCAAATAGTAGAGCTGTGCACAAGGGGCCTCTCAAAATTCTCCACCCTATTTGTGAGTAGAGAAATTGGGGGGACAATTTCACCAAATGTCTCCAGGGGGAGGAGAAATTCTCCAACAATTTCTCACAGGTAGGGATCACCATTGACAAGGGTTGTAGAACAGACCTTCCTTCTCTTTTCTTTTCTGAAGGGTTTTTGGGTTTTGTGCACTGCTACTGCAAGTGGTAACAGCGCCAACTGTGATCGTAGCCTGGCCCTCATTTTGCATCCTTTACTATGACCCATATACCTAGCATCACTCTTTTTTTATTATTTAATTTTTTTTATTTTAAAACACAAAATAAACATCTTACAAAAAAAAGAAACAACAACACAACATACTACATACATTTTGAATAAATGTTGAATACATATATATTGAGTAAATATTAACTATAACCTATCCTATCATTACAAATATAGTCTTTCTTAACATATAAGTGCACCCTCCACCTCGGGATCTATTCCTGCTTCCAAAATCTCATACTTTCTTCCGCTGGCGGTTTCCCACTTCCCTTAGAAAACACAAATATTAGGAACTGTTTCCAAATTCCTTCAAACTCATTTATTTTCGTTATACCTTTCCTCCACTTAATATTACAAGTCAATTTATCATTAATAGCTATATCCCATACTTCTTTGTACCATTCTTCAATAGAATATTCCCCCTGAATCTTCCAGTTCCTAGCTACCATCAATCGTGCTGCAGTCAGCAAACTCGATATCAATTCTTTAATTTCTTTTCCACATTTTAAATCTTCAAATAGTGACAGTAATGCAATTTTTGGTGTTTGTTCTATTTTTATTCCCACTATTTCTTCAATTTCCAAAAACACCATCTTCCATAATCTTTGTACATATTTGCATTCCCACCACATACGTAAATACGTTCCTTTTTCCCCACAACCTCTCCAACAATTTGCTGAATGCTGATTATTTATCTTATTCAATCTAATCGGGGTTAGGTACCATCTCCACAAAATTTTAAAATACCTAGCATCACTCTAAGGCACTGAGGGGAGAGAATGCAGCCATCACCAAAAAAATTGGTGAAGACAATATGGAGAAAATTCTGAAAACTGTCCTTTTATTTCTAAGATGTAAGAAAAGAAAAATCTCATGAAATTCCTGAAAGTTTTCATTCCCCATGAAAGGGGGTTCCATTTTTCTGCCTCATTCTCAGGGCATTTTATAATTTATTTTGAATGTGTGCTAGTGGTGTTTTATGAATTTACCTAGTCACTGTAGGGTGGCTCAGGGTACTGTCTGTATTTTTCTTTCTATTGCACATCTCTTCATTGCTCTATAGTCTCCCAGGCTGCCTGCACTTCCTGATCTGAAAAGGCACTATGAGAGGAATAAATTCATGAGGGATAAATTCATGATAAATTCCCTGGGCGGGAAGTGCAGGAAGCCAAGGAGGCTACAGGCTGTCATAGAGATGAAAGACAGGTCACACACACACACACTCCTCAGTCATCTCATAAGTAAAGTAAGCAGAAGAACTCTTCACCAAACCCATGCGATTTCCCCCCAAAATTTCATCTCCTTTGAATTACTTTGCGAAAGCAATTTGTTCCCTATCAAATTGAATGAGAATGGTCAAATTTTTCATAGGATAAATTTTTGGCACAGCACTAAAAATAGGTTTTATATCCCTTTGTAGACTTTCTGCTGGCATATTAAACAGCTCCATTTCCAAAACGTCTGCAGTCAATAGGCAATAAGCAAGCAGACAAAATACCTTCAACCACTGCTAAAAAACCCCAGGAACCCTTAGCAATATCCTTGGCTGTCATGTCCTTACCCCAGTATTTGCAAACATGTTGTTATGCTTTCTTACAATGCCAATCAAACATACCTAATAAAATACCAATGAGCTCCCAGTGTGCAACATATTTATGAATTTCCCAAGATTCAAGCAATGTAAACTTTTTTCTATAGTTTTCTGCTCCAGGATTTCCAGTTACGCAAGGCCAGATCGACACCAAGCAGGATATAACTCTTTGAAAATGGTTTGAAACCTGTATATGGAGGGTGTCCTGGGCCCCAAAAGTTGTCACTACTGTTATAAACTGTTTTAAAGCAGTAGTGTAGATCCAGCCCAGGTATGTACAATATAAAACAATTCATCCTAGTACTTGCCCTTTCAAGAATCCATTTTCCTGTTGGCTACCATGACACTCTTCCTTCCAACTGGGAAGGCGTAACTTTCTGCTTCTCCTGACCCTGAAGTTAACAAGTATTGAAAGAGCAGAAGAAAGCTTTCAACTTGTTTAGCCTGCGATGAAGTGGCTTAAAACAATGGATGAGTTCCTCCTCCCTTGTCTTTCACTCCTCAGCATCAACATAACGGCCTTTCAACAGCAATCCTTTTATGTCAGGTAGGCTGTGACTACTGATGCTGTAGGTTTCACAACCAGTGACCTTTGTGCCTTGCTTAAAAGTGAATCTCTGTGAATTCAGTTTAGATTTTATTAATTTCTGCCCTCCTGTTTCTGAAATGTACTGCTATAGTCCACTATTATGTCTCCTATAAGACGGTGAATCAAGTAGCTGATGTTCAGTATTATTGCAGCTTAACTTCTCTGGTTTTGACACTGAATAAGTGGTAACTTTCTGAGAGGCAAAGTATACTTTCAACTTCCCTTAGTATGGGCACTAATAGATCACAACTATAACTGTATAATTGACTACATCTTTGTGACGAAATATAAGGGGTTGAGATGGCTAAGTAGAATCTTTGCTACTTTTTTCCAAAATCTAGATTGAGTATTTTACCTGGTTGACTCATTCAACAGTCCATCTGCTGCAACCAATACTTTTGCTCAGGAAGAGTAAAGCAACCAGGCACACAAAACAACATGTCCAGATGCAAACTTTGTACTCACAGAGAGACCTGGTTCGCACATCACACTAAGCCATGGTGGATTGTCATTTGGGTCGTTGCAGGGTGGCTTAGGGTGATGTCCAAACCTAGAGCGTTTTTTTCACCGTGGGTTGTTTTTCACAAACGAGCCACCCTGAGAACCCATAGCTTGTAGTAGGGGATGTTTAGGGTGTCTGATTTTCAGTCGCTTCTTGTGATGACTGAACCTGGCAGGCCAATTTTATCGTGGATTGTCGGTAATGGCTAGAAACACCTTGCAATCTTGCTAGTGCCATCACCCTTCTCCCTCATCCATTCCCAGCACCTTCCACCTCAGGATGGATTTTTTTCATAGAAATCTTGAAGAAAGGATACCAAAGAGTGTCCTGAATGTGTTCACAATTATTTAATTCCCTCCCCCCGGTTCTGTGCAAGTGTGCAGAGGTGTCTGTTGCTAGGAATTTTGTGTAATTTCCCCCTCTGTTTTACTGCTTTGCCATGAAATCTGCATATTTTGAGCAAACTACCTCACTTCTCAGAGTTGGAACTTGCATATCTTTTCCCACTCAGTTTCTGTTCTCCTTTGAAGTTTGCAGGTATCATTAACAATCTCACTCACTGCTCTGTAACCCTCATATACATCCGGCAGCTAGCAACAGAGACCAGTGGAGGAAAGTGAAAAGCTTGAAGGAGAGGGGGAGATGAAAGTGGGTGGTGGCTACAGGAGAGAAGGAGCTTTAGGGGCTGGTGTTATGACTTCAGTAGAAAGTGAATGCTTAAAAAAGGTGTTTGCTAGCAAAAGTCACTCCAATGTGGACAATGCAATTGACAGGGACATTGAAAAGCCGGGGAGGAGGGGTATCAATATGCTTGGCTAAAGAGCAGCCAGGTGGTTTTACACACCTGCACAAGATCCTCCTCCGCAAAGTAAAATAATTTACTCTTTGGTATCTAATGTGGGGGAGGGGGTTGCTGGCACCGAAGTGGTGGATGAAATTGATAAGGACATTGACAAGATGGGAATATGGCTATGCTGGCCTCAATAGCAGACAGGTGGTCTTGCAGTCCTGTGCACTTTTGAAAGACTCGTAAAATTCAATTATTATTATTTTTAAAAAAGGTTGAAAACATGTTCCTACATTTATAAGGACTCAGAAACTTAAATCACCTTGGCGAACTAATACCGGGGAGTGGGGAGAGCTTCCCTCATGAGCTGGTAACCCCAGCAGACCTATTGCAGAAAGAGTACTGATGTAGGGAATAAGGAAACCAGGATTTCTGCTGCAAAGGCTCCTGGGATACGTGTCAGCAGCAGCCTGGGGGGGGGGGGGGCTGGGAGGAACGGAGGGAAAAACAAGCCATGGGTGACTTTCAACCAGTCACAGACCATAGCTAGACCTAATGTTTATCCCTGGATCATCCAGGGGTCAAACCTGTTCATGTAGGTGACACACAGGGGATCCAGTGCTCAGGCAGGGGCGAACCCTGGATGATCTCAGGATAAACCTTAGGTCTAGCTGTGGCCACAGACTTTCAGCCCCAACCTACCTCACAGGGTGGTTGTTGGGAGGATAAAATGGAGAGGAGAAGGATTATGTATGCTGTCAATTCCATTTAGAAGGTGGTTTGTCTTTGAAAAATAGTAGATAAGGTTTTTTTTTTTTTTAAGTTGTTCCAGGACATAATAGCAAGCAAGCAACAAAATAGCAACAAAAATTCAAACTCAAACCCAAACACAAGCCCACATGAAAACTACTGAGAGCCATTTGGAACATGTCAACTCAAAGAGTTTGCACTAAGACAATATAAAATAGATACCTTCAGCAGTGCCTGAGATACCATCAGCTTTAAAATTGCTAGTGCTTTTCTTCCTGCGATGTTTTTTTCTGTTTGCATGAGGGGAAGGAGGAGGGTCCAACTTAGGACTTGTGGTACTAGATATACTTGGGCTGGAACACACAGAATCTCCCAAGCCAGTATCTGTAAATTAAGAGAGGAAACAAGACAAATACGAGGTAAGGTACATTTTTATCTCCCAATGAAAAGCAACAAGAGAGCACTATTTAATGCAGGATTCAGTTTCAAGTTATGTATCCGCATTCTTCAGGCAAAAGCGCTAAATGACTATGTTCAGAAGCCTGTAAGTGTCCACAGCTAGGGTGACCATATGGAAAGGAGGACCGGGGGCTCCTATATCTTTTTACAGCTGTATAGAAAAGGGAATTTCAGCAGGTGTCCTTTGTATGCATGCAGCACCTGGTAAAATTTCCCTGCCCTCTTTTGTATCTGGTCACTCTAGTATAGCTAGAGTATAGCTATACTAGAGTATAGAGTATAGCTAGAGTGACCAGATACAAAAGAGGGCAGGTCTCCTGCAGCTTTAACTGTTGTGATGAAGAGGGAAATTCGCCAGGTGCTGCTTGCATACAAATGACACCTGCTGAAATTCCCTTTTCTAGGCAACTGTTAAAGATATAGGAGCCCTGTCCTCCTTTCCATCTGGTCACCCTACCAGCGCAAGCATTGGTTCAGACAGCTGCTATAGGAATTCCCGTGCCCTAGCCCACTCAAATGCTGGCTTCACCTTGTAAAGAGGAATAAGGAAGTTACACCAAAAGTAATTTGCAACAACTGCCTTGTTCCTCTCTGCTGTCAGAAAACCCAAGTGCTATCAGTCAGTCAGTCAAATGGGCAGTATGCGCAGGGCTGGAAAGGGGTTCCCCACAGGTGTCTGTAACAGCTGTCAAAACCAATAACTGCTACAGAGCACCTGATAATTTCTGAACGCATAGAAGCGGTTGTGTGAACCACTCTCTCACCTGCTCAGAATTTAGCGATATCCAAGTTATGGATTTATTTATTATTTACATTTATATCCCACCTTTCCTCCAAAGAGCCTAATGTGGCTTACATAATCCTCCTCCTCCTCTCTATTTTATCCTCACAACAACAACCACCCTGTGAGAGTCAGTGAATGGCCCAAAGTCCCTCAGTGGCCTTCACGGCTGAGTGGGAACTAGAACTCTAGTCCAACACTCTAACACTACACCGTAGTGCTCTCAAGAGGAGTCCAGAAATTCCTTCAAATGCAGAACACTTCAGAACACTTAACATTGCACTGGATTGTGGCCAATGGTTGAAGCAGCTTCTACCGAATACTTTGTAAGTGTCGTTATTGCTACGTCCAGTTAACATTTAGACTCAACTAAAATGGAATAACAATTTTGTATGGAAATAAAAAGTAGGAAAGAAAGCAAAACAGAATAATATGGCCCAGTAAAATGACACTTTGCACCGCATACACCATCTAGAAACCCATATATACAGCCAACCAATTAAATAAAATTTAGATAATCAATCACATGCCTTATAATGGACTGAATTTTATATATTCATTTGCACAATATTAATATTCATATTGCTGATCTTCATACTATGATCAATACTCTTACTATTTACCTCTCACTCTCCATTCAGCCCCTCTCCAGATCTCAGGTTCTCAAGGGTCTTTTTATTGCTCCCTCAGTATCCCACCTCCCTTCCCAGCTAACTGATGTGAGCATCTAAATCAATTGACCATGTTGTATGAAGGCAGCAGAACACCCCCTCCTGTTAAGTTGGCTTGGCTGCTCTAAACATCATTCTGGCAATGGAGAAGGAGGCTGTGATGCCAGTGACTCTCATCCCATTCTAAAGCAATTAAGCCAGCTAGGAAGGGACACAGACTATGTGCTCTAGCAGGAGGGTTGTCTGCTGTCTGGATGCAACTGGTTCCTTCCTCTAATACAGCATATTGTCATTGTCCTTATCAGTTGACTTGGCCTCAATTTTTTTAAAGCCGGTTTTACTTTATATCAGGGCAATAATTCCGATACAAGCTGCCAGGTTTCATGTGGGACACAACATCGTAGTTGAGTAAAGAACTTCTCCCATACAATCCAGCCCACACACTCAGGTCCTCTGGGAAGAATTTACTCCAGCCGACAAAAACAAGGCTGACAACTATTACCCAGAGGACCTTTTCTTCTGCTGCTCCCAGTTTGTGGAATGGCCTGCTGGGAGAGATTCATCAACTTAACAGTCTTCCAGAGTTTAAGAAAGCCATAAAGACTGATCTCTTCCGGCAGGCCTACCCAGTTGGATTTTAAGATGCCTTTTTATTGGTGTGCTGCTTTTAATGATGCACTGGTTTTAAACATTTGAATTAGTTTTATGTATTTTATGGTGTTTTTATTTGTGTTGTACCCCGCCTCAATCCAGAGGGAGAGGCAGGTAACAAATTATTATTATTATTATTATTATTATTATTATTATTATTATTATTATTAAAGTTATGATTATTGCATAACCTCTTCAATGGGGCTGCCACTAAAACTGATTCTGTACCATTGGCACTTTGTGGTGATGTGCAAGTGCCCATCACATGGATCTCACCAGCGCTGTGCCTCCATAGGGCCCATTGGCTGTATGGGAAAACCATGGAAAAACACTTTCACACGTTGCAAGTGCTGCATTGAAAAGTAAAAAAAAAAAAAAAGGATCATGTTATGCAAAAATACAGACTAGCATGGGAACAACGCTACATGACTACAACTAACAACAAACTAGCTCAGTGCATTTATTGCAATTTCTCCTTTTGGGCAATAGTTTATTCTAAAAAAGCTTTTGTGAAAAAGATTGTCCTGCAATAAGCACAGCTAAAGGAAAGAGTTGGGAAGCCGTTCAGATTTAAACTATTAATGCTTCCATTGTTACTATTACTGATGCTTTTTCAGATGCTATTTTATTTTTTTAGCCAATCAGGCTAATTTAACCCTAAATTTCACTAAGGTGGTGAACTTGTTGGGGAGAGAAAGGGGTTAAAAATTCATTAGCTTGAATCTCAGTTAGGGAGAACGTGCATAAAATAGCACAGAGGGGAGATGGGGTCCCTGAGATCACAGGCTATTCTATCGGCCAGACAGAACAACCTGGCTGCTGGATTGGACTAACAGGCTGTTAACTGCTAATCCCTAAATGTACACATCAGAATTCTCTCACTAGGGAAGGTGTACTTAGGTCATGTTCATTGAAAAGTGCAGTAACCCCCTTAGCAAACTTTAGCTGTTCCATCCTTACAAAAAGAATTAAAGTTAAGAGGGACCAGGATTGAAAACTCCACTTCAGTGGAGTACATATACTGGCATATGTCTCTTTTGTGAATATAAGAAGAGTAGTGATCCTTTAGATGACAACTACCTGCTCTACTGAAAGCAGAGGGAAATATTGTCATGACTGCATGAAATATTATTATTGCTGGAATTGCAGGAGGGCCTGTTTCTAGACGGGTCAGGAGGGAGCATGAATTACTATATAATTATGGAGATCAGGGGTAGTGCTTATGGATTTCATTAAGGGCGCACTTCCTACCCCAAATAATTCAAGTACTGAGTAGGATCCTGCAATAGACAGAGCCAGGAATATTTCTTCATAACTGCAGCGCTTTAGAATTGCCACAAGGGAACTGCAAAGTGACCAGAAGCATGCCGGAGTTCCTGTCCCAATTGCTCCTTCCCCTACCTGCTCTCTTCCTTTGGCTGTCTAAGTTTAGGAAGAAGTATGAGATGTCCTCTCCGAATGCTAATTTTGAGTAGTATCCCTGTTCACAGATCCTTAAAACCACAGCAATGGGCTACATATGTAAGGCTGTGTGAGATTATGTTTTATGCTCACCTATCCAAGAAACAGCTGTTGATAGGGTAAAGGGCTTGGGAGATCAACTGAGTTTATAAGGGAACCTGAGTTTAACATTAGGTTAAAATGTTCTTAGGTTTCCTGAAATATGGATACCATTACATTTCCAAGGATAGTCAAGGAAGGGAAGAGCCATGGAGAAAAACCTGACACTGGTGTGTCATAGAATCATAGAATAGTAGAGTTGGAAGGGGCCCACAGGGCCATCGAGTCCAACCCCCTGCTCAATGCAGGAATCCACCCTAAAGCATCCCTGACAGATGGCTGTCCAGCTGTATCTTGAATGCGTCTAGTGTGGGAGAGCCCATAACCTCCTTAGGTACTTGCTTCCATTGTCATACTGCTTCAACAGTCAGCACTTTTTTCCTGATGTCTAGCTGGAATCTGGCTTCCAGTAACTTGTGCCCATTATTCCGTGTCCTGCACTCTGGGATGATCGAGAAGAGATCCAGGCCCTCCTCGGTGTGACAACCTTTCAAGTATTTGAAGAGTGCTATCATGTCTCCCCTCAATCTTCTCTTCTCCAGGCTAAACATGCCCAGTTCTTTCAGTCTCTCTTCATAGGGCTTTGTTTCCATCCTGGTTGCGCTCCTCTGAACACGCTCCAGCTTGTCTGCGTCCTTCTTGAAGTGTGGAGCCCAGACCTGTCCACCCAAACATAAATGGGCACTGAACGGCCATTATTTGGAGCAAACTAAGCAATTTAATTACCTAGGAATTTGCTTCATGCAAAATGGTTCCTGGTCTGGCCACTTAACAGCTACGAAATTGAAAGCCCCAAAATCGATGCAAACCGTGTTGAGATTTGCCAAGGTCAGAGGAGGGCAGTCAGTCGTCCCAGCCAGTAGAGTTTTTCTGGCAAAGGTTATACCACAGCTATCGTACGGAGTGGAAATATGGGGAAGCGCAAACCTACGCTCACTCGAAACCGTCCAAAATAAGTTCTTAAGGTTATTGCTAGGCCTTCCACTGGGAACTCCTTCCTGCTATATTAGAGCAGAACTAGAAGTAAGGCCAGTGACTTACGCTATCTGGAGGTCTATGTTCTTCTATTATGCTAAAACGGAACATACGATAAATAGAATAATAACTCTCTCAGTTAATGAACAGAGAAATTTATTTATTTATTTATTTATTTATTAACTTTCTATATCGCCCCATAGTCGAAGCTCTCTGGGCGGTTTACAAAAGTTAAAAACAGTGAACATTAAAAAGTATACAAAATTTAAAACCATCCAAAATATAAAAACAACAGTATAAAACAACAATATCCATTTAATCAACAACTCTCCTATTAGAAATAATTGGGTATCCTGGTGTGAAACAAGCCTAATAAACTTTGGATTTGACCCCCAAGTGATATTGGTAAGCTATTTACAATACAACCGCGAATCTATCAAGGAACGGCTGCAGCAATATTTTGCTAATTTAGATCTAGAAGCAATGAAAGTCTCCAGATTCTCCACCACCTTCCCATCCTTAAAAACAACCCACGAGGAAGAGAAATATCTGTCAGAAATTACATCACCTGCCCTCTGAAAAGCATTTATAAGCCTACATTTTCAGGCAATGAAAACCAAATTTAGAGAGGGGAGATACAAAAAATATCCCCAGGGAACACTGTCTTTGTATCTGCAGCTGCCAGGCAAGAGAGGGTGCTATGCACTATGTCCAATATAGTAAACTTTACAAAGTTCCCAGGGATAAACATCTAACGAGACCCCCTGGCCCCGATTACTAATCTCACAGATATGGATAAAATAATATACCTACTCTCTAATACAACCAAGTCCATCATGCTAAATCTGGCAAGGTTCGCTGAGAAAGTAGCAAGAATCAGGGAAACTCTAGAGTGTTCGGATGGTACCTGTGAAAGGAGGTTTATAAACTGGTACCCCATAAATTCATCTGGTTATGTATATGTCTTCTGTTCTGCTCTATTAGTTATAGCTTGTATTGTAAGATGTAATTGTGAATATCGGCTAAAACGTATTTTGGTTGCCTCAATAAACTTTGACTATTCAGCTTGCAATCTACAACAATTCCAAGATCCTTCTCATTTGTAGTGTTGCTGAGCCAAGTATCCCCCATCTTGTAACTGTGCATTTGGTTTCTATTTCCTAAATGTAGAACTTGGCATTTATCCCTATTAAATTTCATTCCGTTGTTTTCAGCCCAGCACTCCAGCCTATCAAGGTCACTTTGAAGTTTGTTTCTGTCTTCCAGAGTATTAGCTCTCCCACCCAATTTGGTGTCATCTGCAAATCTGATAAGCATTCCCTGCACCTCCTCGTCCAGATCATTAATAAAAGTGTTGAAGAGCACCGGGCCCAGGACTGAGCCCTGCGGTACCCCACTCGTTGCCTCTCCCCAGTTTGAGAAGGTTCCACTGATAAGTACTCGTTGAGTCTGATTCTGTAGCCATCTCTGGATCCACCTAATAATTGTTCCATCTAGCCCACTTTTAGCTAGTTTGTTCATCAGAATATCATGGGGCACTTTGTCAAAAGCTTTGCTGAAGTCAAGATATATTATGTCCACAGCATTCCCACAGTCCACAAGGGAGGTTACCCGATCAAAAAATTAGATCTGATTAGTCTGACAGAATTTGTTCTTGGCAAATCCATGCTGGCTTCTAGTAATCACCACATTGTTTTCAATGTACTTATAGATCGACTTCTTTATAATCTGCTCCAGAATTTTCCCAGGGATGGATGTCTAACTAACTGGTCTGTAGTTCCCAGGTTTGTCCTTTCTGCCCTTTCCGAAGATAGGGACAACATTAGCCCTCTTCCTGTTGTCTGGCACTTCACCCATCTTCCATGATTTCGTGAAGATAGCAGACAGTGGTTCTGAGAGAGTTCTTCTGCTAGCTCCTTTATTACTCTAGGATGCAGTTCAACGGGTCCTGGAGATGTGAACCCATCCAAAGAATTTAGGTGTTTCTCGACCATTTATCAATCTCAAACTGCAATCCTGCCCCTACAACTTGTGTTTCACTTTTTCCAGGGGGGTAATAGAACCACTTTTTGGAGAAGGCTGAGCCAAAGCAGGAATTGAGCACTTCGGCCTTTTCTTTGTCATTTGTTATCAAGTTGCCATCCTCATTAAGCAGTTGAACTACCACTTTGTTCCTCTGTTTTTTTCTATTCATGTATCTGAAGAAAGCCTTTTTATTACTTTTAGCATCCCTCGCTAGTCTCAGCTCATTCTCAGCTTTACCCTTCCTGACACCATTCTGGAACTTCTGTGCCACCTGTCTGTACTCTTCTTTTGTAGCCGGGCCTTCCTTCCACTTCCTACATGTAACCTTTTTTGTTTTCAGGTCATCTCTAAGCTTTTTGTGGAGCCACATTGGTTTCTTCTGTTGTCTTCTATCTTTTTACCTTGTTGCAATTGCTTGTAATTGTGCTTTTAAAATGACCTTTTTAAAAAACTCCCACCCATCTTGATAATATCTCCTTCCTAGGCAAGGTGCTTGAGTGCGTGCTGGCCAACTCCAGGCACTCTTGAATGAAACTGATTATCCAGATTCACTTTAATCGGGAATTCAGGCCTGGTTTAGGATTGGCAGCTGCCCTGGTCACCCTGAGGGATGACTTTTGCCAGATAGAGACAGTGGAAGAATGACCCTGTTGATTTTCTTGGACCTCTCAATGGCTTTCAGTACCATTGATCATGGTATCCTTCTGGATAGTCTATCTGGGCTGAAAGCTAAGGGTACTATATTGCAGTGGTTCTGCTTCTACTCAGATGGCTGATTCCAGAAAATAGTGCTGGGGGATTATTGCATTGTGCCTTGGCAGTTATGCCATGGGGTGACCCAGTGCTCTGTTTTATCCCCCATGCTGTTCAAGATTTACATGAAACTGCTGAGGGAGTTTATCCAGAGATGCCACCAATATGGAGATAACACTCAGTTCTCCTTTTGATCAAATCCAGGTGAGGCAGTGGGTGTTCTGAACCAGTGCCTGGGTGAAGCAATGGGTTGGATGAGGGCCAATAAACTGAGACTCAATCCAGAAAAAATGGAGGTACTGTTAGTGTGTGGTTCTTCTAGATGTATGAGTGATATTCAACCTATTCTGGAGGGGGTTGCACTCTCCCTAAAGGATCAGGTTCATAGCTTGGGTGGGTGGGTGTTTCTTAGATCAGCAGTGTAAATAGAGACACAGGTGACCTTAGCAGCACCGAACACCTTTTATCAATTTAGGCTGTTATGCCAATTCTGATCCTATCTGGACAGAGTTAGGAACCTACCTAGTTAGGAACATTCTGGTAATCTCTCATTTGGATTACTGGCCTGTGGGGCTGCCTTTGAAGATGGCCCAGAAACTTCAGCTAGTCCAAAATAGGGCCTCAAGATTGTTAATGGGGCCTGGCCAACATGGTCACATGATGCCACTGGTTTATGATCTGCACTGGCTGCCAGTCCATTTCTGGGCCAAATTCAAAGTGCTGGTATTAACTTTCAAAGTCCTAAATGGCTTGGGGGAATGCTTACCTGAAGCATCATCTCCTTCCATATATACTTGCCCAGACCCGAAGATCATCCTCAGAAGCCCTTCTCTGGGTGCCGCTGCCAAATGTTAGAGCAGTACAACAATGGAACTAATTATCAACGGAAGCCTAGAGACATCCAAGAGGCAGCTGGACAACCAGGGATGCTTTAAGGTGGATTCCTGCATTGAGCAGGGGGCTGGATTTGATGGTCTTATAGGCCCCATCCAACTCTATTCTATGATTCTATGAGGTAAAGTGGGTGGATACTAAGGAGAGGGCCTTTTCAGTAGTGGCATCCCAGTTGTGGAATGCCCTCCCCAGAGTGTCTCGACTGGTGCCTACATTGTGGTCTTTTTGGTGCCAAGTAAAGACCTTTTTATTACTTAGGCTTTTTAGGTGTTCAGTTTTAAAAATTGTGTTAGTACATTTTTATATTGTTGCACTGCTGTCTTTTATCTTGATTACAAGAGTGGCTATATTCTGTTTTAAACTAATGATTTTATATTATGTTCTACTATGTAATTGTATTTTAAGGTTTTAGTTTTTGTCTTGTAAATCACTCAGAGAGCTTCAGTTAATGGATGGTATAGAAATGTAATAAATAAATTTACTCTTTTATAAGGCATGTTCTGTTTTCTTAAAAGTGCTTTGCATTCATAATATTGCTTGTGTTATCTTTTGATATTTCTACTGTAATTATAATTTTATTGGTGTGTGTGTGTTGAAAATGCAATGATATTGCATTCAACATAAGATACAATGAATTGAAATGGTGCAGGAAACAGCATTATTACCCACTTCTACTGAACACAAAACCCTTCCTAGTATTAAAATGGCAGAGGAGTACTCCGACATAGGCAGACATTAAATATTTTCTCCTTTTGATATACCTGTTAGCATCATTTAATTCCTTGACAACTGCAGTTTCATGTAGAGGAATCTGTTTAAACCAAATCAGCCCTTATATCCTACAGCACCAACACAAAACTTCTCTAGTGTAGGGCCGACCTGAAAAATGAACTTGCTGCCGTAAGTCTTTATGATGTACAATGCTTCTCAGATAATAGTGTGCTCTTCCTGGGTCAAACAGCTCTAAAGTGAAGAGCGCCTGAGGTATTCGCTTCCCTCCTCATCTGGAAAAAGAAATGTGAATCTGGGATGCAGAACTAAGCTTTCATTGTTTCTCTATTAACACCCTGTATTCTAGTTTCCAGTATTCTATGAATATAGGTTACTTTGCATTTGTCTGCTTTAAAATATGGGCCACCGAAGTGTCTTAGGCTTACATGCACTGTTTTCTCATTTCTGACTACTCTGCTTGGTTGACAAGGTATTTATTCTTTAAACTGAAAAGGGGCCTCTTCAAAACTGTAAATGAGTTCTAGCTTCAGACCACTGCATGCAATTTTATACTCCTGACTGAATACAAATAACACATTTTATTTGGTATCAATTACTGCATGTGAGAACAGATGACCACTGCTGTTACTATTCAATATAAAAGGCATACCAAATTAAAAAGAAACAAGTGCCTCATTACTTCACAACCTAACCAGCTTTGACAGAAGCACTAGAACTCATAAGATGTGTTTCACTGAGTCGGGATGGGCTGTTCTGCAGCCATCCTGTACATTCAATGTTAGCCATTAGTTCTTCCCAATCGGGCGCTAATGTTCAGTGCACACCCTCAAAAATATATAACACTAGTAATAATAATAACAACAATCTGTGCAATATCCAAGCTTCAATACTTGAAGTATAAGTCAAAGGCGCAGTTTCACTTTTCACTCGGGAAGCTGGCGAGCATGACTAGAGGGGGAATAAAATAACATTCAGTTCACATAAATATCAAACAGGCTTCTTGAGACTGATGGGCCAGGAATGTATTCTTAGCCATCATTCTGGCAGACAGGCCCAAGGACACTCATAACTTATTTTACAATCATTTAGTTTCAGCTCAAGTGGAAAACGTGACAACTTATCTCTGCTGACAAGATGCCGTATCAAACCTTACAATTAACTTTCCTATGATTATCTGCCCAGCCCATCATTAGCTCAGCAGCTTCTAATGGCAGCTACAGGCAGCTTTTCTGATGATGGTCATCAGTTTCAGGATTTATAGCTACATTATGTTCACTCATATATATATATATATATATATATATATATATATATATATATATATGAATATGAAAATGAGAGAGCCTGAGTTAAGACTGATCAGTAACCTATATTCCTAACCCTAAACAAAATTTAAATGGAAATAGGAGAGAGAGAACCTCTGGGGAAACAAAAGTAAACTGCATATTCATGCTAAAATTGATAATCAACACCATTAAATAATGTGGTATTGTAGAATACTGATAGAAAATATCAAATTTGAGGCCTGTTAGTCGTGCCTTTCAGTAGTTAGTCTCTCAGTATAGAGCCAAAATGTGACAAATCCTTAATTGTAGCTGTGCTATTTATTGTACATCTGGTAACAACCTATTTAAAATTGACTTGTGCATTCAACATAATATTAGGGAATCAAGTATGACTGTCACTGACACATTTTAGATAGCCAGGGCAAGTTGAATTAAAAAGTGGCTTCTCATACAAAGAACACTGACACAAATTCCTTCCTGATATATCTTACTAAGCTTAGCATGGCTGTTCCTAGCCAACAAGGGTTAGTGCAGCCAACTTGTATAGTGCAATATGAAACCTGCAAATATAAAGCTTATTACAAATTATGTCATAGTTTGTTATGAGGATCTTTTCCTGCATGAAGAAATTTCAGTTGTGAGATTATGAAACATGCTAGTTTTACAACATTTCCAAATAATGAATATTGAAATTACAATTTTTAGTTTATATAAAAAATATATGGTCAGATCTTTACAGCCAACTGCATAATGTCAAACAGAAGGCACTATTATATAAATATCAGCTCCAGTAGATTTAGGTAAACTAGTATAACAAACGAAGCCAACTCTGATAAAGTAAAATAACTTTAGAATATTCTACTTAAAGTAGAATAATGTCATGAACCAATGGATAGGTATCATGCCCCTTCTAGAGGAATGTTCTTTGGAGGATGAGCAGAACCCTAACCCTGTGCCAGCACCCCACCCCACCCCACCTCAAGCATCACAGAGGAGCTGTCTGTAACCTTGAGGTAGAGCAGGAGGGTCCTGCTCACAACATAATTACCCTCCTCAGGCTCAGAGACCGAGGAGCCATCTAGCCCTAGAGCGCGCAGGCTTCTAGAGATCAAGGCACTGTTCAGCCGCCAAGTGCAGGAGTGCCTGCAAGACGCATAGAGGCTCCTCATGGCAGAAAGTATACTCATAAACAAGGCCCTATTCATGAGGAGACCTTTCCTTGGATGGCACTAATGGCCTGGAGTTGTGTTCTGAAGACACAGGGTTAACATCCTTCAATTCCAGACACTAAGTGCTGGAACAATGTCCAAGTACCAGCTCCCTGACTCCTGCTATTATTTCCCCGCTATCACAAGCTCTTCTTTGCTTGACATGGACTCTGTACTGATCTCGTCTGCATCCCTGGAACTCTGACCCAGCACTACCACAAGCAGGACAATAGGCTTAGAGCAAAATGACAACAAAGACATTTCCATTTTTGGTAGGAATGTTGGATCAGGGCAGAAAACTACCTTACACGCATGAAAACTCTGAAGACTGAGTTTTGAGATTCAACAAGCCACGGTGACCCCATTAAGAAAATTGAATTCAGGGCAGGTAGCTTCAGAGAACATGCTGCCATGGGATCAAACGTTTCTCCATGAATGCTGTGAGAACCTAACTGAGGTTCCAAGTTAGGAAGCTGTGTTGGGCAATATTCATATTCATGCATAGCCTGTAGTTGACTTCTTATAATTGATCTACATCCTTGCTGCCCTTCCATATTCCTTCACCAATTCCATCTCATTTTTTAAACCTGCCATTGGTTTACCCAGTGTTAATACTATATTATCTGCAAACACACTGCACTTGTATATTTGTGAATTAAAAACAAAAGGAGAGCATCCAAAACAGGTCAGAAAAACGAGAAATGGGTTTTCACGAAGCCCGATGCATTTCAACCTGTACTTTATTCAAAGGCCTTCCTCACAGGGTTGTCAGAAGATTATTTTTTCACATCTCCATTTTTACAGAATTTCTCCCCCTTTTTTGATGCTCTGAAGAGCCTTGCGTTTTTGGGTCCACTTTAGAATCCATGGTGTTTTCTTCTTCTTCCCGACTAGACAAGAGCTTTTCGCTGGGGTCCATATTCAGTGTGGTGTAGTGGCTAAAGTGTCAGACTGGGAGTCGGGAGATCTGAGTTCTAGCCCCCACTTGGCCATGGAAACCCACTGTGTGACTTTGGGCCAGTCACAGACTCTCAGCCCAGACTATCTCACAGAGTGGTTGTTGTGAGGATAAAATGGAGAGGAGGAGGATTATATACGCCACCTTAGGTTGCTTGGAGGGGGGAAAAGGCAGGATATAAATGCAATAATAATAATAATAATAATAATAATAATAATAATAATAATAATAATAATAATAAATAAATATGAATTAGAAATCATTTAGCCTCACTGTGATCACTGTTGTTGTATTATCCATGTTGACAATGATTTTGAATGGATAGCCCTACCGACATTTTATTCCTGCCTTGCAAAGTTGCTCTGTACAATATTTAAATGCTTTGCGCCTTTGCAAAGTGCCTGGGCTGATATCTTGAAAGAACGTTATTTCTTGTTGTTCATGCAATCTCACTAATATATCCCTTAGTTTAGCTCCATTTTGCAGTTGTAATCCTGCCACCCTGTGGGCTCTTTCTATGTCTGCTCTGGAAAGTATGGGTTCTGGCAGAGCTTCTGACAACCATTCAATTACGAAACTGACTGCAACACATCCTTCCGCAGAATTTGCTAGACCCCCTAAGATGTAAATTGGGCCTGCAGCTATAATTCTCTAAGGATGCACTACTGCAGTTCATCGTTAGTTTTTAGCAGGTTTGTATTCACTCTCTTATTGATGATTGCTTCATTTGCTGTCTTTCCAATATCATCTAATTTTGCTAAAACCCCATCTATTTTGTTCTCCAAAGGCTTTACGGCATTTGCCCATTCTTCTCGGAAACACTCTAGATGGTGCGTTATTAATTGCATAGGTTCCATACCATCTGTTTTGACCATCTTCTGTGCCCTCCTCCTCTTCCTCATTGTTTAGGCCAGAGTTAGAGTGGTGTTTCTTGCCCCAAAATATGCTGTGGGATCTTTATTTTTCAGCTGTGATGATCCCTGGACATCCCTCTGAGGGATGTCTGACAGGATTTATTTTAGGCCAGGAGAGTTTGAGCCTAGGAAGCCATCTTGGACTGCAGGTAGCTCTGCCCTTCCCCCCAAATATGGGTGTGCCTTCTGAGAACTGGGGCATGTGGCATGCTATGGCCCAAAGGGCAGGGAGGAGGTCTTGATGGGAGGAAAGCTAATCCTTGGTTGTAAGGGGCTTTTATACACCTCCTCTCATGATTCTGCTTCTTCCACCATGACTGGAAGATGAGGATCTGGATCAGGCCTGGTAGCCCTGATTATACTTATGCTTGGCCTGACCACTGGCTTTGTGTGGGCTTGTGTATGTCGCCATAATTATGAACTACAGGTATGCACCCACCCGCAGCTTTGACTCGGACCCTGACTGAGCACTTCAGAAAACAGCTTGATTTAGCTCAGATGAAATTGGGAGCCTGTCTGCTTTGACTTGGTATCAAAGCTGAGTCTATGAGGGGATTATGCCTTCCAAATGCCAGAAAAATAGGTGCAAGGGTTTTTGTGCCTATATTGGCACAAAAACCCTTGCACCTCTCTCTCTCTCGGGAACTGCTAATAACCTTTTTATTTCTTGGCAGAACTGGATAAAATTGCAGAAATAGTTGCCTCTTCTGAGGGGATCAAGCCTGTCAAAGTTCAGAACAATAGCCTTTGATTTTGATAACCTCCAAAAGAGGACGTACTTATGCCCCAATGTCCCTTGTGTACCATTCTTCTGAAAATGACAGCCTAAAGGTGTAATAAATGTGCAAAGTTTCAGAAGGGGCCAGGGAGCTATGACTGAAAAACAGCGGAAGGCTTTCTTTCATAGAGACACCTGATGATGTTGAAAGAATGACCACCACAGTCTCATCCTTGCTCTTTCCCAAAGTACAGTGATTGGAGCCCCTGATTAAAATGCGCCCTAGGATTAGAAGGTGAACCTGTCCGTCATTCAACTACTCTTTCAGAGAAATGAGGGGGAAAAACATACTATTTGCAGGAGACATAAAATCTCGGCATCACCCTCACCTCCAAAACACATCAGTAATGAAACCTAATTTGGCTTCAGGTTCATTTATGTTGGCTTTAGAAGGAATCCCAGTTCTCTTGGCTTCTGAGGGAACCACAGTTCACCTTGGGAAGCAATAAAACGGGGCTGAAGTGGCCCACTTCTGCTCAGGCTTCATCCAAAACATGCACAATCCTATTGGGAACCCTGTGTGACACCTGCATAGTGCTAGTTACTTTCTTTAACCCTTATAGAAACTTGTGTATATGAACACTTCTTTGTAGAACAAAATGCACCTTTCAACAAGCGCCCCAATACTTCTACATTCTATCTACTCATCCCATCCTCCTTCACAGAAGTAAGTGCTCCTACAAGCATATTCATCATATATTCACTAGTCACCTTTTTTTATCCACTACCACTTTCCATAGCCAGCTGCCAGGAAGTGCCACCCTTAATTCCTCCACCTCTGCAATCAAGACTAGATACTTTCTTTCAACTAGTGCCTCCTTTTCCCCACTCCCTCCAAAGAGCTAATGAATGCAAGGCTAATGAATCATCATTAGCAATGGTCTATAACATATTTTTTATGAATTATATACTTTATTTAAACATTTTCTATTCTGATTTTCTTCCACTATGGAAACTCAAAAGCAGATAAAGCACAGAGATACAAATTATCAAGATAAAAATAAAACACTATCATGTCCAGTATAAAAATATCCCAACCACAGAAAAGAAGTTAGGGGTAATATTAATTAAAACAAGTAGTCCTTGACATATGTATTCTTGTTGATCACCCATGTTTAATTAATAGTTACTGGCTTAATGCTACGTAACACCTGATAAAGTGATACTAAAGTTTTTTTGTTTTGTTTTTTCAAACCTAGGCATCAGACCTGGCTTTCTATGTCATTTTTGTGAGCATCAATTTTGCTATAAGAGGCAAAAGGCAAAAAGACGATGTTTTTAAACCTATTGGAGTTAAGCTATTCCCCTCCAACTGCCCAGTCCCCACTGATTTGAAGCATTAGATTATGTTTCTTGCCATTTAAAATACAATGGGAAGAGAGGATTTCCTGTCATTATTTTCTTTTGAATTTTCCAGTTCCTGCACTGCACAATCCCTGCTACCAGCATAGATTGTGGGTAGCAAGGCCATGATTATCAAGTTAAATATCAATTGCAACAAATTACTGGGTCTATCTCTTGACAAGAGATATTCTTCCATCTGCCGGAAGTCTCCATCTCTGTGCTTCACCTGTGCCACAATAACCAACAAGCTATGAAGGGACCTTGTATCAGATTTAGTACACAGGCCTCTTTCTCCTTTACGTTTCTACAACATGAAATAGGTTTAGCTTTGAAGTATAGCATTCCATAGCTAAGGGTTGCCTAATGACCATGCACCCCAAGCTTTGTGATCAAGACAAGCAAGAGGCCAAAATTGTAGGCAGGTAAACAATAATTCCTCATTATTAATACATAGAAAGGAAGACTCATTAGGAGAATAAGGAAACAAATGCCAATGAATCTTCAAAGAAAACAGTGGCAGTTCAATACACCACATAAATACAACTAAAATAATTTTAAGAACATTTTTACCCTTGTTTTCTAAGAGATACAAAGCAACTGCCAAGTCATAGTGAAAATAACATTTCAGCTGTACATTATTACTCAAATTCTTCAGTCTTCTCAGGATACTCAATGGCTGAGTTCAGATGTAATTCTAAGCTGCTGGGGGTCGCATTTGAAAGTGATCCATGGTAGCTTAGTGTGTCGTGTATGTGTGTGTGTGTGTGTATGTAATCCCCACCCACAACTGGTAAAGTACCCACTGTGGGTACCCACCCTCTGCAGTGGGGTAAGAGTCCCTGGGGTGGCTTACCATGTTGTGTGGCAGATGTATCATTGATAAATCCGGCCGCTCAGTGGAAAAAACATGGTGATCGCAGAGATGGCTGCCTAGAGCGCCTGGAAGTTCCAGCGATGCTCTAGGCAGCATGGCCAGACTCTATGGTCACCATCACATAGAGATGGATGAAGCAGACAGTGCAACGTGATTCTTACCACTCCAGCCACTGGGATAAGTGGCAGCAGGAGGGTGGGAATTTATCTACGGAGAGGGGGCATGTAAAGCAGTGTGTCGTGTGGCTGCCAGTCATGTGAGGGCACACAAGTTATGGTTTTCCTACACCTGCCCACTCTGCAGTTCTCCTCCCCCCATGATCGTGTGAATAGGGCCAATGTATCTTCATGCACTTCTGCCACCACCTTCATTTACTGTTGGCTGCCATCGCACACACTCCTGCAGTGGGCTCGTGGAAGTTCAGATGAAAGTTTTGATGGCTAGTAGGGGAAGGCACAAAGACAGGGCTGCCACTGAAGTATGCGGTAGATAGGAAGAGTCAGGGTGATCACATCAATTTCTCCAGCCACAGGGCCCTCATAGTTATGATGCACTTATCTACTGAAGAATATACATTTTCTATCAGAGGAGTCAACAAGCTAGTAGTATTAAGCAAGCAAGCATTATGGGGTGAAAGTGGAGCACCCTTCATTAAAATGCAGAATTATGTAATTTTTAAACTCTGCTTGCTTATTCCTATAATGCTAAAGTAAAATTCAGTCATAGTTAAATTCTCTCTCTCTCTCTCTCTCTCTCTCTCTCTCTCACACACACACACACACACACACACATACACACACTCCTTCCTATAAGCCACAACATACAGTTATTTTTTGTGTGTGGAACAGGGATTATATTATAAGCACTATATCCAGGTCTCATTACTGATATAAGAAGAATTTCTGTAATATATGAGAAAAATAATTTCTATCAGAACTGATGGTTAGTCATGCCTAAACTTTGTGTGTATGTGTGTGTGTGTGAGCTGCTCACACAAATGCAGTTATGGGAGCAACAGTCACACAAGCTCCCGTTCTTTCCCATATTCTCAAAAATGGGAACATGCAATCTTTTAGTTCATAGAAGAGAAGCTGTGGTCTTGCGTAAGTTCATGGTTTTTACATGACCCTGCTCAAATAAGAATACTCTTCACATGAACATTTGAAAGGGTGGTGGTGAGGTAGAACATTTTTTTTAAAGATACTGCTATTGCTGTACCATTAGAACTGACTTAGTGCTACAAAACCCAGGGCAACTGTGTAGAAGCTCCAGCAGTGGAAACCTCAATAGAACACTTTAGGCAAGGATCCTAGATATTTATGGACTGATAATACTAGCTCAGACATATCCCAACCAGTATGTTGTTACTGGTCCTCTCACTTCCAGGATAAAATACTAAAATGTATCCTTCAACTCAACAAAATGAAACAAAGCCTACTCCAATACTGGTAAACTTATCTATAGGAACACATATTTAATAGCTGTTTTCACATTCCATCTACTCCTTAAGATAAGACCCCCTGTGGCACAGTGTAACAGTTATCCACAACATACAGGCTGGTGACTAACAAGCAAACATATAACGCAGTGTGAAAACTCCATTCAACGGTTGAGGTTTTAGGAGGTGCTCCCCACACAACATGTTCTAACTCCACCATTGTGTGACTGTGGACTACCATGGAGTTGAGTAAAATCCATTGTGATGTTTGATTGACACTTCCTCCCCCCACTCTCCTCCCCTGTCCTCCTGATGGTATCCCATCAGCCATTGCTGCAAAACACACACACACACACACACACAATCCCAGTGGCTCTTCTAGAGTGGCACTTGCTCCTTTCACAGCACTTGCCAGGGAACACCGTAGCCAGTGGGAAAAGTCAACTCAACACAATGGAAAACTCCACAGAGCCTGCCATACAACACGTAACACAACCGTTGTGCAGGAACACTCCTCTGCACAGTGTGGATATTCACTGGGGGGGGGTGGAGTTTTCCTGCCAGACAACACATTTCTCAATGGTGGTATAAAAACTCCACCATGGAGTTCTAAAACCACATTTGAGAAACGTGTTGTCTGAACTGAGCTATAGACTATTGTTTGTCATTGTTTTTATAGCTATATTATTTTTTTTACCTTTAATCAAAGATTGACTAAGGCCTCTAGACAGAGGGGTTGAACAGTAGGATAAAAATGCAAAATAAATAAGCCTTATCATAAAGTGCATTCTATTCTAGGGCCATGATTTGAAGTTACTTCTTAAAACACACACACACAAAAAAGGCGGGGGAGAACGCTTTACATGAAATGAATTCCCATCTTTAGTGAGGAGGATTGCATTACTAACTGCGGTAACTGTGACACTTGGACAGTATCCTTTAACTTTTGAAGAGTAATCATACACAAAATGATAACTGCAGGTATTTTATAATTTTGTATCTATGAAAATTCAACTGTTTGAGCTACAAAGAACTATCTTGTAGTTAAAGTCAGACAAGTAGACAATTAAAAAAAAGTTAGAAGTTTTCAGATATCCACTTACCTTCCTTTGTAAGTACTAAGTTTTGGTGCTGTTTCAAATTGCAGGTACAATATATTGCAGCATCAAGCTTTCACCTGAAAGGCCATGACTCTGGATCTCTCACAGATTATTATTATTATTATTTTTATTTATTTATTTATTTATATAGCACCATCAATGTACATGGTGCTGTACAGAGTAAAACAGTAAATAGCGAGACCCTGCCGCATAGGCTTACATTCTAATAAAACCATGATAAAACAATAAGGAGGGGAAGAGAAAGCAAACAGGCACAGGGTAGGGTAAACAGGCACTGGGTAGGGTAAAACCAGAATCAGAGAATATCCACTATCCCGAGATTTAAGAAGCAATAATCCCCTTGATAAGTATGGTATCTTGTACTCTCAGGAATGTGAAAGTTTAAATATAGTTAAAATGTTATGCTGCACATACTTCTGTGGTCAACCTGGAGCACTAAATAATAAAATGATGTAGGGCAGTTTGCTCCAACCTGGTGCTCTCCAAACGGTTTGGACTTCAGCTCCCATCAGCCCCTGCCAACATGGCCAACAGTCAGGCATTGTATTCCAAAACATCTGGAGAACAACAGGCTGGGAAAAGCTGATGTTGTGGGACCAATGGCATGGTACTAGAGGCAAGCAAGGCTAATTTATTGCGCTAAGTGGTTGCTAATTGGACAACTGGACAAGACATTTTAACAAAAATATTTCATGCATTTATTTTCCAGGCTCTTGAAGTGGGAAGTGGAGGTAGGAGAAGTGGAGGTGGACATTGGACTTGATAGCATTGGTTAAGGAAGGATACCTCTGCGCAGAGGGTTGGACACACACCAAACACGTTCCTGAATGGACAAGATGCGCCAAGCTTCAGCAAGAGTCAGGAATGAAAGCTGAGAGGGAGAACCTGGCTATCAGTCCAAGTAGGCCAAGTAGGCTTGGTGGACAGCCAAGCCGTGAAAGGGTCAAATTCCAAAGCAGGACCTTACGCAGTGTATGTCCTCACAGAAAACACAAGTTGTACAACTGATGAGCAATCCCTGAGGCTTCAGATATAGAACTTTATATTTATTCATTAAAACATATTTATGTTGCCTTTCATCCAAAAATAGCACTAAGGGCAATCAGTGCTATTTAACCACAATTTTTAAAAACGCAGTTACAATGATAACAAAATAAAAGCAACAAGCAGAAGAAAACACAAAACCAAAGACATAAAGACAGCACTGAACTGCAGTACCACAGGTTAAAAGAATTTCAGCACTCTGTCAGCTAAACAAGCGCTTTGGAAAAACACCAAAAGTCTGGGTTAAAAAAAGCCCTCACTTCGCACCTCAAAGAAAATAAAGGAAATGTCAGGTGGATCCCTTGTGCAACCACATTCCATAGATGATGGGCAACCACAAAAGAGCACTCTTTCTGCTACCTAATTCTCACTGGTGGGGAAACTTATTGAACCTCCGATAATATTCTCAAATGCCAGGCAGGTTCATATTCAGGGGCATGGCCTTGCATCAAATGCAGGGTCCAATGTTGATTTGGAGGTTTGGTATTTGGGGACACCTCTGCCTTGTAGCTTGGGGACCAAGACCATCATTTCTGTCCATCTAGTTGAGGGTGCAGATTCTCCAGTACCCAGGTCTAATCTGACCTGCCATGCTCCCTAATTCAGCCCCACCACCACCACCACCACCACACAGTGGGAATCCTTCCCATTATCTCTGATCTCAGACAGAAGACAACAACAGGGGATCCCTCTGCATGCCACTCTTTCTCCCATTGGAAGGTGGACCTGTAATCTGGGGAATCCCAGCTGTTACCTTCAATCTCAGGTGAGAGGCAGCAACAGGGACGTGGGTGGTGAGGGAACAGTCACCAGGGAAGACAAGGATATCAGGGCAATAGTATCCAATAGTTCCTCCCACTACACTATGAACGTAGTGTAGCTATCATAGCTGGTGAGATGGGCTTCCATGGGTAGAGCTGGCATGAAGCAGCGGGTGGGGGCTTTGAATAGATAAAAGCCTAGGAAAGGCATGATTCGGGTGGCTTGGCAGGCTTGGAGAATCTTTGTATTAATCTGATTTTAAGTGTACATGGGTGTGTGTTTTAATCAAAATCTTTGATTAGAAAACCCAGAATGTTGCTTGCAATATCATCCCACATTTTATTTCCAATCTGCGTGGAAGAGTGCTTGCACCTATGGAGCCACACAAAAGAGGGAGGCATTTGCAGACTGAGATTAACAGAAGTGCATCCCAAAGTGGAGGGGGACCCCCCCCCCACCCACACACACACATAAGGCGGATGGCCTGTGGCTATGAAATGCTGACTGATTGGGAGAAAAAGAGAAAAATCATGTAGGAGGAGGAGAAGGATGGAATCTCCTGGAAGAAGGCTTTCCCCCCCTAAACCATTACACTGATTCTAAAAAAAACCTCTTGCCTTGTGGAAGGGCTCCTCCGCCAGCAGCACTTTTCCCCCAGGTACAACACGTGACATGATTATGATGGTCATGACGAAGGGATGGATGATGGGAGGTTTCTGATCATTCTTTTGAAGTACTCACAAAACTACTGACTAAAACCATTGAAGTTTTGTGAATAGTTGAAGGAAAAGTTCAACAACCCTTCTCACTGTTTTTGAAATGAATGGGATGTTTACCCATCTCTAGAGCCCACCTCTAAAAATGCAAACATTCTGTATGAAATAACAGGATACCACACCGTTCCAGTGAGGTTTAAAATAAGGAACCTACACAGAAATGGTTATTCCTCGTACTAGTGATAGGGCCTCCCAATGAGGGGTGATACATTTCCTGCATTTTATAATGACCCTGTAGAAGTAGCAAGGAAACAGTTCAGATAATGTAAAACCTACTCCTTAGAAACGTTCTGCTACATTCATTGCTGATTTGAGATAACCATTGAGCTACATCCAATGTCATGCAAACGAACTCCAGCTCATTCACCCTCCTCTACTTGAAGTTCCCTGTGAGCCACAAATCTACTCCAGAGCCTCCCACAAACCCCACATGAGACGGGGTGTGGCGTCTGTTCACCCAGCATTGTGTATTCTGCTGGCACATAGATGTAGTTGGATATAACCCATTAACTTTATGCACATTGAATGATAAATGTAAGCATATGAAAAGAAAATTGCCCAATTGGGGCAGAAGGGTCTAGAAGAAGAAGAAATAATCAAGTAGAGAAAGAAAGAGAGTTATTAGAAGGATCACAGTGCCAAATGCCAATGAGAAGCATGCACAAACAGTCACACTGAAGCAAAAAACGACGATGGTAATAAATGGATCTCTGGAGGCCAAGTGACCCTACAATTGCACATGAGTGTGAAGTCAAAGATAAGCTTCACAGCAAATGATTCAGACAGAAGTGCATGCCTGCAAATCAGATACAACAAGACCTATCAGCCAATAGTTATTGCAGGGGTAATTGTTCCAAATCTATCAATAATACCGAGCTGCTTCATCACGGACTACAGAAACCACGTTCTTTCATAAGGGCTTATAAGCCCACGTCCACGGTCTCACTGCCCCCATTAGAGTGATAAACAGTTTAAACCGCACCAGAGTCTGACATGTAGATCAATTGCACCCCCATAAAGAATCTACACAAGAGATTCCTGGACAGGAATTTACTACCTCTAGTTTTTATTCTTTTGCTGCTAAAATTACTTCTGTCAAACACTCAGAAGAGATAAGTAAATAGAAAAGGGTATTTTTCATGCTGTATTATACTGAAACAGTTTAAATAAGAATTCCAAAGCTCAATGTGCTATTGTATTAAGCTATGTTGAACAGCACCTGGCATTTAACTAAAAAGTGATCCAGCTGTATGATTTTCTCACTGTCAAACACACACAGCAATTTGAAGCAGCCAACGAAACTGTCTAGGTATTCTCTAAGGACAGTCACAGGCTTCATGTTACTGGTGCCAAATTATATTAGACATTTAATTTTAAACTTCTGGTACTTAAATGTAAAACCTTACAACTGTAATAGTCATAAAGCAGTGGGGCATTCCATTTCATAGAATGGATTTTTCTATTTTTCTCCCTTTAATTTAACCAGCACCTCCTGTTTTGTAGCTCTACCCTCTACAAAGTAATTTATCTAATTAGGGAATGTTCACAGTTGCTTAAAAGATGGAAGCTGCAGGGAACCAAAGGTCTGGATAGGAAGACTTTGAAAACTTCTCCAGAGCCACACAAAGTATTAATTTAATGTGAAAAAGTGCAGAGAAAAAATGAATCTCAATATGTTATTTTGTCTACAATAAAAACGTGTAACAATAAGCAGGCACATTCTCCAGTACATTGGCATTTGAATCCAAAGAGATGCTTAGCTTCTTCCCCATCCCTGCTGCTTTCACAGTATTATCTTTTTTATGACACTAAAATTCAAAACCTTTTATTGGCGGGTGGGGGAAGACGTTGAAATTAAAAAGGGGTTTTTCATGTGTCAACTGCAATCATAATGGGTAGAGACACGAGCACAGTAAAATACAACATGGATAATTGCAAATCACTGTTTTTATCAATAGCAACAAGTAAATATGTTTATTAACCAAGTTTATACACAAACAATTGTTTAATGTTTATGACCTTTCCACTATGTGAAGTCATCCTATCAGTTAGAATTTTATGAAAGTAAAGAGATCCTGGTATTAGGCAATTAGAACAACACACAAAATTAAAAGTAGGGCTCACACAAGTACTACAGCAAACCTTCACTTACTAATATTGACCTTGCTCAACCCTCAAAATGAAATGAAAGGTAATGACTACAGAAAGAGATGGAGTTGAACCTAGAATTCTGTGTTGCAGTAAGTTGGCAACGTATTTCCTAATTCCTCTGGAAAGGAGGCTGTCACCCTATCTGTCAAACTTGGACTCTGCAAAAATAAAATATGCAATTCAAGTCAACTAAAACACAACTGTGTATGGCTGCTCTTAAAGGCTGCTTCCAGTATTTAGCAAGTCTAGTATGCAAAATCTATCTTCTTATGGAGATTAGGTCACAATATCTGCTCAAGAATGCTCTGTCAACTATAAATCTGACCAGTAAAGAAACACATGAACCCAGTCAAATTCCCGCTCCTGTCAGACTCACTGAGTTGATGCCTGAGACTCTATTGGAAGCATTATAATTTTTGTTATATAACCCTGACTTCTGGAGATGGAGACAAAGCGTGTCCCCTTGTTTTGGGTTGTGTATATGTATATGCTATAGAAAGTGAGAAACACACACACACACACACACACACACACACACACACACATACATATATATATATATATATTGAACCTCCAGGAAAAATACATCATGGTGTGTGTTCTAAATTCATTTGTGTTTTTAAATCCCAGCTATTTTCACTTTTTATACAGTTTATTAACATGCACTTTTTATTTCTATTTAGCATACAATAAAAATGTAACTATTGTTATTTCTTAGCTTTTTTGCATATTACAGTTTTATTTATTTATTTCCTTTCATTTCTATACCGCCCAATAGCCGAAGCTCTCTGGGCGGTTCACAAAAATTAAAACCATGAATTTTGCACCTCAGAGTATATATAAGTTAATCATCAACATCATCATCATCTAATTATTCTTTTTCTTTTTTCTTTTGCTATTTTTCCATTTTAGTAACATGTTACTGAAATTCTGTTTTAATTTTGAACAAATGAAACTTCTGTAAAAAGATGACATCTACAAACATTCATCCTTTATTTTTGGCTCTAGAGGACTTGAAGCCCATCCGGCTCGCTTACTTTCCTGGACACGGGGGGAGAAGCTTTCGGACCCTGGGGATCCTGACCCCTCCTCCTCCTTCCTCCCTCTTTCCACCTTCCCAGTCCTCTTATAAGGTCCCAAGAAGAGCTGCTGTGAAGATGGGAATACAGCTTGCCAGTAAGCAAGATGGGCATAAACTAATAACTTTAGGATGCTTTTAGGATGTTTTTTAGGATGTTTTAACTTACTGTTGTTCCCCGCCACGATCAAAATGGAGAGGCGGGTAAGAAATAAATCTATTATTATGCTGACAACACCCAACTCTACTTCTTCATTTCAACCAATTCCAAGGAAGCTATTTCAGTGCTAAACCGAAGCTTAATCCAGACAAGTCAGAGGTGCTCCTGGTCAGTCAAAAGGCAGATCAAGGAATAGGGATTCAGCTTGTGCTTGATGGGGTTCCACTCCCCCTGAGGACACAGGTCCGCAGCTTGGGTGTACTTCTGGATTCAGCCCTGAGCCTGGATGCCCAGGTTTCAGCAGTGTTAAGGAGTTCATTTGCACAGTTTAAGCTAGCGTGCCAGCCACACCCGTTTCTAGAGAAGTCTGATCTGGCCATGGTGACACATGCCTTAGTTATATCCCACTTGGATTACTGTAACACACTCTACGTGGGGCTGCCTTTAAAGAGTGTTTGGAAACTTCAGCTGGTTCAAAGAGCTTCAGCCAAATTGTTGACTGGGGCTGGTTCCAGGAAGCAGACAACTACCCTGTTACTCCACTGGTTTCTGGTCTGTTTTCAGGCACAATTCAAACTGTTGGTTAGGATCTATAAAGCTCTATACAGCTTGGGTCCAGGTTATCTGAAAGACCATATTCTTCCTTATGAGCCTACCCGTGCCCTGAGATCTTCGGGGGAGGCCCTGCTCTCGGTCCTGTCATCATCACAGGCATGTCTGGTGGGAATGCAGGAGAGGGCCTTCTCAGCAACTGCTCCAAGCTTCTGGAACTCCCTTCCTAGACTGGCTCCCACCTTGCTATGTTTCCGGAGGCACACAAAAAACTTTTTTGTTCCGGCAGGCTGTTGGGAATAGTCTGGACCTGTTAATGTATTGGATCTTGTATTGTTGTTTGCCTTTTAATTTTTTTAAAAAAAATGTTTTAATATAACAGCTGGTTTAATTATTATTTTTACTTTTTGCATATTTCTATTTATATGTTTTAATTGCATATGTTTCAATTTTATAAAGCCGCCTTGAGTCCCACCCAATTTAGAAATCCATTTGGGATGTCAATTTAATAAGTGTAGTTATGATAAATTGCAAGCAAGCTTTGTCAAAAGCTTTTTCAATAAACCACCATGGCAGTGTTGATTTAAGTTCACTAAGTTCACTAACAGCCAAAGATTTTCATCTCCTTGATGTCTGTAAATAAAACTAACTTGACTATGATGTACAAGAGTTGCGACTACCTTTTGAAGTTTCTTAGCTAGAACTGCAATTAAAACTTTGCTTTTACATTAATTAATTTTTTCCCCAATGTTTTACTGCTTTAATGTTCTTATTTTTATTGTCCTAAAGTTTTATTGTTTTAAATTGTACACCACCAAAATTGTTGATTTTTTTTTTGGCCGATAAGGCAGTATATGAATATTAATAATAAATGAATAATTAATGATGTTGGGCTATAGTTGGGCAGTTGATATGGTATTTGCTAGCTTTAGGAATAACTGAAATATGTAAATCATAGAGAGACACTAGCATGATACCATTTTCCAGGACATGTTGAACAGGTCTGTAAAACAAAATATCTGAATATATCTTATACCACTCAATAGAAAATCTTGTACAAGGATGCCAGGGACTCTGATAGCATGGTGGAGTAGCTGCTCTTTCTGATGCAGGCAGAATCTCTTTCTCTATGCTGCAAGAGCCACTGAACTCTTTATGTCTCTCTCTCTCTCTCTCTCTCTCTCAACATGGAGTAAAACTGAAATAGCCAGGGGTCGGATGACCTCTGGCCCATACGGGTGTGGTGATAGTGGTGGGCTTTCCACCCTATCTCCATTCAGGGAATCCAAAACATTTTACCCTCATTTTACCCCAGCACCTGTCAGCTTTCTCCTGGAGCCCGTCTACACTTGTCTAGATGAAACGTAACAAGTTGGCAGAGATGACGTCAGCAGTCACGTGATGCTGTTGTTGTTACGTTTCTTCTGACTTTTAAAACCGTTCCACTTTCTGTTAAAATCGTTTTAAAACTAACAATGTGCCCCAACCTTTCGTTGTATTCAATGCCGTCTTTCAAAGTCATGTCTCGTGACCATGGTCTTTGCTTCCTGATTAGGACAAGTGAGGGCTTTTCTAGGGGAGGGAGAGCTGGCACAACGCGACGAGGGGGAGGGGGAGGGAGGGCGGTAAAAGAGGGGACAGAGGCTTAATTTTTTTAAAAAACCGCTTATCTTTCGGGGCGCACGTGGCCCCTTTAAGAGGCTGCAGGGCTTCCCTCGTCCCTACGCGTCGCCCCGCCTCCCTGCCGGCTTATCCCGGCAGGTCTAGCTCAGAGTCACCGGAAGAAGGAGGTTTACTTCAGAGCCGGTATGAGCATAATGAAGAACATTCTAAAGAAGAGTGTGCTGGGGTAAAACGATAGAAGAAAAGGTATTTCGATTGACTGGGCTCAAGTTGCATTTTGTAACGTAGCAAGGGAGGACGCAACAATGCACTTAAACAACGGTGTAATGAATAGTGTAGATCCTGCCCCAGGGATCATTTTAAAAGATGTTCTGCCACTTTTTTTACATTAAATGCCACTGGTCTTGTTCCACTCTGATTGAAGCGGATCCCATTCCTTTTGTCCCTTTACTACTATGGGGAAAGAGGCATATATATTTACTAATAGACACATACCCATAGCCTTCTGTTAAAGGGCTCTGGGTGGGAATACTTTTTTAACACCGGAATATAGAAACTGACCAGCTTCTGGCATTTGGGATTGTAAGTAAAGGTGAATGGGTTATTGGCTGATGGGGATGGAAAGAGACGAATAACAAGGTTGGGGTACAATATATTGATATGGTTTGCACAACACAGCAGGCTCAGCTATATGGGTTATTTAACGCCCCAATGAGCCGCAGTACTTGCCAGGAGCAATTATGAATGTGGAACCACCAAGAGAAGCAATTGCAGGTTAGGTATGTTGAGCAAACCCAGCCACCACGGGTTAAGCAATCCTCACAGACCCCTTGAATAGCTGTAGGATTATGCTTAACTCTTGAGTAACCCGTGGTGGCTAGGTTCACATGACACCGTCAACCCCCAATCGCCCCAATCAAAGTTGCATATTCAAAATGGTGCCAGAGACGTGTCACAGCTCATGACTCCTAATGAGCCTGCTGTGCCGTGTGAAGCAGACCAAGTCTATTCAGGATCTAGATATTCACTCCTTGCTCAACTTGTGACCCTCTCGGTGACGCCCTCCCCCTGATTCTTCTCTGAAATTGTTTTCAATGCAAAACTGCTCCCACTCCACACATACTTTTACTTCTACATTTCTTTCTTCTTAAGCATTAAAATGCATCTTCTTTTTATAACTGCTGTAAATCTTCCCCATATCCTAAAATAAGTGGTGTGTGTGCATTTTCAAAAGGAGTCAGTCGTCTGAAACTTGCTTTTGAGGGGAAAACAGTATTGTAACAAGTTATCCATAAATTCTCAACTCCCTTTGATCTCTACTCTTAAGAAAAATCAGCTTTATGAATCTTCATAAATCTGTTAACAAAAAAATAACATAAACAATTCTGTCACCGTCTTACCACTACTGATGCCTGAGTTTGCAACGGCTGTCACCTCACTCCACTGGTCCGCACTGGAGACTGAATAGGAACGCTGATGCATCCCATCAGGTCGACTGTTAAAGGAAACGAGACTGATGCCACTTGTCATCTGAGACACAGACGTACTCGTAGTCACATTTCCTAGAGATAAAAGGAATGAAAGTTACTAATGGTAAAGAGCAAATTCATATTCAGGACAATATAGAATAATACAAAGAATTAATCCTCTAATACATTATGATTATTTCTATTGCCATTATTACGTTTCATCAAAATACAAGGGCATAGAGAACTAGAGCCCATGAAAGCTTACATAAGAATACATTTGTTAGAGGTTTTGTCGTTTTTACTGCAACAAGGATAACATTTCCCTCTGAAAATCTTTACATATATTATTATTTATTATTATTATTTATTTATATAGCACCATCAATGTACATGGTGCTGTACAGAGTAAAACAGTAAATAGCAAGACCCTGCCGCATAGGCTTACAATCTAATAAAATCATAGTAAAACAATAAGGAGGGGAAGAGAATGCAAACAGGCACAGGGTAGGGTAAGCAGGCACAGGGTAGGGATATAGCATCACACACAGGACTTCCCAGAATAAGATGCCTGTTCCCTGCCCCACTGCCACAGCTGGGGAGCGGAGGCGGATTTGCGGGAGGGAAGGACCCAGATCAAAGCCCCATGTGGGCTGATGCACGTGCAGCATGAGGCTTCGAAGGCAGGCCCCGCAGAAGCCCTGGCCTCTTTCCCCTTCCCAGCGCGATGGCCTTGCGACCTTTGCTCCTTTTGCTTGGTGGGAGGCCGGAGGAGGCCAGATCCAGAACAGTTTGCATCCCCCTCCCCTTTGTCCTAGGCCTGGGGTTGTGGCTTTACTTCCTGGCCTCCAGAGCTGCTTGGACGGGCCTGGTGCATCAACCCTTTTCGCCCCCGGGTGAGGGCTCAGGTGGGTGTGGGCCGCCTAGGCAGTGGCCCTGCCCTCCTCCTTGCTGGGCTGTTTCCCTGGCCTTCTGCCCTGGGTGATGGGAGAGGGGAGAGGAGCTTCTCATAGGCTCAGTGTCTGCTAGGGTTGGGAGGACTTGGTCTGGAGAGGGATGGTGGTGCTTTCTTTCTCTTTCCCAGCAGATCTTGGGAGGAGCTTCAGCATCGGCGGCACTAGATAGATGCTCAGCTCCTGTTCAGCTAAGGGTGCGGGCGGGCTCCTTCCCATATGTGCTGGCTAGCATTTTCAATCAGCAGGACAGCTACATCTTGGCTGCCTTGAAGTCTGAGGAAGTGGTTGTGACCTTGCAGGGTTTCCCTCCGCCCCAGGCAATCATTCTTGGGAGGGGGAGCGGGGAGGAGTAGCTGAGAGGGAAGGTTTGCTTTATGGCTGGGGATAGATAACTCTTTGATCTGCTGTGGACGTCATAGATCTTGACTTCAGCAAAGCTTTTGACAAAGTGCCCCATGACATTCTGATTAACAAACTAGCTAAAAGTGGGCTAGATGGAACAACTATTAGGTGGATCCACAGTTGGCTACAGAATCGGACTCAAAGAGTACTTATCAATGGAACCTTCTCAAACTGGGGAGAGGCAACGAGTGGGGTACCGCAGGGCTCAGTCCTGGGCCCAGTGCTCTTCAACATTTTTATTAATGATTTGGAAGAGGAGGTGCAGGGAATGCTGATCAAATTTGCAGATGACACAAAATTGGGCGGGATAGCTAATACCCTGGAAGACAGAAACAAACTTCAAAGTGATCTTGATAGGCTGGAGTGCTGGGCTGAAAACAAGAGAATGAAATTTAATAGGGATAAATGCCAAGTTCTACATTTAGGGAATAGAAACCAAATGCACAGTTACAAGATGGTGGACACTTGGCTCAGCAATACTACAAATGAGAAGGATCTTGGAATTGTTGTAGATCGCAAGCTGAATATGAGCCAACAGTGCAATATGGCTGCAAGAAAGGCAAATGCTATTTCGGGTTCCATTAATAGAAGTATAGCTTCCAAATCACGTGAGGTACTGGTTCCTCTCTATTTGGCCCTGGTTAGGCCTCATCTAGAGTATTGCGTCCAGTTCTGGGCTCCATAATACAAGAAGGATGCAGACAAGCTGGAGCGTGTTCAGAGGAGGGCAACCAGGATGATCAGGGGTCTGGAAACAAAGCCCTATGAAGACAGACTGAAAGAACTGGGCATGTTTAGCCTGGAGAAGAGAAGATTGAGGGGAGACATGAGAGCACTCTTCAAATACTTAAAAGGTTGTCACACAGAGGAGGGTCAGGATCTCTTCTCGATCCTCCCAGAGTGCAGGACACGGAAAAATGGGCTCAAGTTAAAGGAAGCCAGATTCCAGCTGGACATCAGGAAACTTCCTGACTGTTAGAGCAGTACGACAATGGAATCAGTTACCTAGGGAGGTTGTGGGCTCTCCCACACTAGAGGCATTCAAGAGGCAGCTGGACTACCATCTGTCAGGGATGCTTTAGGGTGGATTCCTGCATTGAGCAGGTGGTTGGACTCGATGGCCTTGTAGGCCCCTTCCAACTCTGCTATTCTATGATTCTATGATAGCTTTAAACACTGATAGAACAGACCAGGCTGCTATTATTTCTTTGGACACTAAAAAGGCCTTTGATAAAATACATTGGAATTTTTTTTTTGCTATGTTGAGTAGGAATTTTGAAATCGATCAGAATTTTATACTCAACCCCAACAGCTAGAGTTATGACTAATGATCTTCTCTCTCTCTCTGGCTTTCTTTTCACTTAAGGAGAGGTACCAGACAGGGATTTCTACTTTTTCCTTTGATATTTATGTTTGGAACCTTTGGCCAGTGCCATTAAACAGAATAGTAGTATTCACGGTTAGTCCAAGGTAGTTTAGAATTTAAATTTATTCTTTACACTGATGATCTTTTATTGCTTATTTTGGAACTCCAGTAATCTGTTCTGGATTTGATGTAGTTCATACTTTTGGTAATTTGTCTGGCTATCGAATTAAAAGGTCAAAATCTGATCTGATGTGGGCTGGAGATTCTGTATGTCATAGTGTATTCACAGCATACCAGTAGAAGACAGGTTGGGTGTTTGTGGAGAGCCAGTTCCAGAGGACAAAGCGCATTATGTATTTGACTGTCCTTTATACACAGACATAAGAAAAACTCATTTGGAGCCTGTTTTAAAGAAAGTGAAATACAGGGGTGTTAAGGAAAAACTGCGTTTTTTTATTACATTCAACCAACCCATATGTGATTCAGACAGTTGCATTATTTGCAGCGAAAGCTAATAGATGTAGAGCAAAGTTTTTGGATACTATTAGTGTGAGGTGCTATAAAGATTCAGAGATATAAATGAATTGCGATTGAAAAGTAATTAAAGGTTTCTGTATGTCTGCTGTTCACTTATTTTACCACCATTTCAGTAGTGGATGTTATGTACTTGATACCTCTGTGGTTATAACCATCTGTAGTATTGTGTAATAGTATAGTAAAATTTAAAATTTGTATGTGTTGCAATGATCTGTGGATTGAGCAATAAATGTTTTGTATTTGTATGTCACAGTGTATTAGCTTATTGGCAATTTTGACAGTGCCCAGATGTTATTACATCAAGCTCCACAAAGCCAGAAAACTGAGAGCTAAGGCGAATTCCTTAACTGATGCGCCCCACGATTAGTGATGCCGATGTTGTACAATGTCACAAATGCTTACAAGTTATCCTCTATGCACCCATACTTTTCCTTGGTTAGCGGAGATGCCTCATGTTGTCTTGCTCCTGTCTTGCCTTAATAAGCACCTATCCCCACTGCTAGAAGAGCTCTCTCTCTCTCTGTTTAACCCATCCTACCAGCTACTGATGTAAGCAACTAACTGCCATTAGTTAACTCACAGGAGAAGTCCTCTAGAAAAACAGTAAGGCCGGGTTCGGACAACATGCTAATCATGTGGTAATAGGAACAAAATGGAAAACAACCGTTGATTATCGTGTCATCCGAATCCGGCCTTAGACTCAGATGCTTCATGAGGCAATACATAAGGCAATACCTGGACAACGTGGAGCATCTTTGCACGCCATCCTCCCTATCTTCATTTGGGCCTGAAAGATCTACGAAAAGTGTGGGAGCACAGAGGGTAAGTTGTAAGTAAGCACAATTTGTGCCAATCGCAACATCGCCACCGATCACGGGGCATGTCAGTTGAGGCATCAGCCTTAGCTTCCAATTTCATGGCTTTATGGAGCTTGAGCCAACATGAGAAATTCTTTACTCTGGTCTTAAAACGGCAGGGTGTTTTTTTTTATCACTGAATTCTTATTACAGCAACACAACTGCTGCTTCTATTGCTTGTTCAACAAAACATTTCTGCGAAGTACTTCAGCAGGAAAAAAGCTCCCACCCTAACATCCAAGAAAAATTATTAAAACATGATCTGTATATATTTATGGAACACTTATTTCTCTGGTTCTGAAATTTTACCAAGAACAGAACAGATTGGTCAGCCAGAGTATGAATTCAGTCACTTAATGGGATTTTGCATCTCATGAGAGAGATCTTGTTGTAAAGTGGTTCTTGTAAAGCCTTCACGTCAAAATCTTACATGCAAGGGCTAGCAGCACTTTAGCATCTGTCTCACTTTCTCAGTTTATTAGAATTAACATAAAATACATGGTCAACTACCTGGTTTATTCAGAGTTCTGAAAGAGTGCCTCTACAAATGCATCATATACGCATCATCTGGTCGCTTTAGTTGATTAGCAGGGGGCAGTTAAATTACTATGCTAATCCATGTATTCTCAGCATTGGTTCCTTGATATGGATATGTGTATATGCTTACTGAGAAGCCTTGATTAGTTCAAGCTTCAGTGTGTCAAAAGCTCCAGTTTCTTTCCAAAGAATAATTTTAGCTGTACTCGCATCTCTAAAATGTAGGCGCTGATTTGAATATGTACTTACCTCTACCATATGCTATTTTTCTTTAACAATTTGCATTTCAAAGTGATTATTACATTTATATATGGATGACTATCAGTATGTTGCCAAAAAATGGACTCAAATGAGCAAAGGGTGATGCTGGTCTTCTATTGAACAAAAATGTTTTTCATCTTCTAAAGTAATATTACAAAGAAAAAACCTCTAGTACAGGGGTCTTTATTACATTCAAAATACTTATCTGACATTCTGAAATACATTATTATGGAAAAATTCCTAAAACTTTCATCTATAGTTACAAAAAATAATCACTCTTGCACTGGAATCAACATTAAGATGGGAAAATTAGGAGAGGCCTATATATTTTACTAAGGAAAATGAACAAAAATAAATTATGTGACATATATTCTTTTATTTATTTAAAATATTTTATGCCATCTTTTTGCAGAGATTCTAAGTTAGTTCCCAAAAACCAGTTTCTGACCTTTCATTTTAAGGATGCAATTTTCACAACCAAATTACACTGAAGCCACATGTGCAATCAAGTTTGCACTGGAGGAGGGACATCATACGTTCACTTGTGGAATAAAGAAGTCCAGAGAGCAGATTTTGCCTAGGGAAAAGGACTGAGGGAAAAGGGATGAGCAACCCTAACCCTCACCCCCTCACCAATGTTCCACTGAAAACTGTAGTCCCCAGGGTGAGTGTTTCCTAAACACCACATTTGAAGGCTTGTTCTACATCGTTGTGTATAGGCAGTCTGGCCCAGAGTAAAAACCTACACCATGATCCAGCCCAAATTAAGAGCATTCAAGTCCATTCAATACAGAGGAAGTGATTAAAATCTCTCCCATTCAAATCAGTGGGTCGCACAACCTCTTAACTTTGATTAGACCATGCTCCTAGCATGGATTTGGGGTGTGTGTGATAAAAGGTAATCTATACATGTAATCTATATATGTGTGAGTGTTTGTATGTCCAGAAGTTCTAGCCCACTTCTGATGAGGTAGAAACGTACAATTTTGGCCGCCGATAGGTCTTGCTGTACAATCAACCAGAGAATTAAAGAAACCTGAATTTTTTGTGTTTTAAGCATTCAAAAAAAAATTAAAAATAAATTTGAGGCTGTGGTGGCCATTATGCCTACAATTCCTAGCAGGCCTTGGCCAAGAGGGTGACAGGGTGCTTGTGGCCTCACTGCCCCCCCCCCAGCCACATGCGTCCCTGCAGTGTCCGCGAGCGACCCACACCTGCCTGTGTCCCCATGAGAGCTGCTCTACGTCGCCTGTTCAAGAGTAAGTGGGAAAAATGTGTATTTTAGCACCAACAGGTAAAACTAAAAAAATGTGATATATAAGGAAGCTCTAATTTAATTTGCTTTTATTATTTAATCATTTCTCCTTTTATTATGACAACAAAAATTACTAAGTCCCCAAGGACTCCTATCACGTCCTGCTTTGTTGGTCTCTGGTGGGACACTGTGTGAACAGAGTGCTGGACTAGATGGATCAAGGGGGCAGGATTGCAGTTTGAGATTGATAAAGAAATGGTCAAAGAACACCTAATTTCCCTGAATGAGTTCAAATCTCCAGGGCCCGATGAATTGCATCCTAGAGTAATGAAGGAGCTACCGGAAGAACTGTCAGAACCATTGTCTATTATCTTTGCAAAATCATGGAAGACGGGTGAGGTGCCAGACAACTGGAGGAGGGCTAACGTTTTCCCTATCTTCAAAAAGGGCAAAAAGGAGGAACCTGGGAACTACAGACCAGTCAGTCTGACATCCATCCCTGGGAAAATTCTGGAGCAGATTGTAAAGAAGTCAATCTGTAAACACCTTGAAATCAATGCAGTGATTACTAGAAGCCAACATGGATTTGTCAGGAACAAATCCTGTCAGACTAATTTGATCTCATTTTTTGATCAGATAACCTCCCTTGTGGACTGTGGGAATGCTGTGGACATAATATATCTTGACTTCAGCAAAGCTTTCGACAAAGTGGCCCATGATGTTCTGATTAACAAACTAGATAAAAGTGGGCTAGATGGAATAACTATTAGGTGGATCCACAGTTGGCTACAGAATCGGACTCAAAGAGTACTTATCAATGGAACCTTCTCAAACTGGGGAGAGGCAACGAGTGGGGTACCGCAGGGCTCAGTCCTGGGCCCAGTGCTCTTTAACATTTTTATTAATGATTTGGATGAGGAGGTGCAGGGAACACTTATCAAATTTGCAGATGACACAAAATTGGGTGGGATAGCTAATACTCTGGAAGACAGAAACAAACTTCAAAGTGATCTTGATAGGCTGGAGTGCTGGGCTGAAAACAACAGACTGAAATTTAATAGGGATAAATGCCAAGTTCTACATTTAGGAAATAGAAACCAAATGCACAGTTACAAGATGGGGGATACTTGGCTCAGCGATACTACAAACGAGAAGGATCTTGGAATTGTTGTAGCTCACAACAATTAGGCCAGTTTTACTATGTATTTAATATTCTAGAATATTCTAAATCTAAATTTCAAGTCAAACTGTGGAGCAACTGAGGATCAGTTTTGGAGACTCCCAGATCTACACAGTAACCCTGTCTGTCCCCCACTCCATATTTTAAAAGCTTACTGGCCAGCTATCAAATGTTAAGGCCAGTAGTGAGGATTCAGACACTTTTCAAATATATATATATAATACAATAGTGGGCTCCCGTACTACACAGAATATTGAATCTATATTAATAACATCACATTCTGGAGCCAGTGTGGTGTAGTGGCTAAAGTGTTGGACTGGGAGTCGGAAGATCTGGGTTCTAGTCCCTACTCAGCCATGGAAACCCACTGGGTGACTTTGGGCCAGTTACAGACTCTCAGCCCAGCGTACCTCACAGGGTTGTTGTTGTGAGGATCAAAATGGAGAGGAGGAGGATTATGTACACCGCCTTGAGTTCCTTGGAGGAAAAAAGGTGGGATACAAATGCATAAATAAATAAATAATTAAACAAATAAATAACATTCTCTCTCCTCAAGAATGATCCTTTATAGTGGAAGGATCTAATAGTGTATGTGTGCTAATGCTATTGATGTCAAACCAACACTTGTGCAACATCAATATTGATAATGCACAGGTGTTGGTTTGAACTAGTGCAATATCAATAGTGGTAGCACATGGACACTATTGATCCTTCCCATAGTCTGCACTTCTTAGTTCAGATCATCAATAGCTTCATGATTCCAAGATGCAAGATAATAAAGAGGTCTGCTGTGTAATCCACAAAGCTTTATTCAACAAATAAACATCTCTTCACACCTGATGGGAGTATGAATGCTAGGAGCTATCTTTCAAGCGTAATTAGCCTAAGAAAGTGAGGCAGTTGTCTTTCAATTAAAATGGAGAGTTTCATAGAATCATAGAATAGTAGAGTTGGAAGGGTCCTACAAGGCCATCGAGTCCAACCCCCTGCTCAATGCAGGAAACCACCATAAAGCATCCCTACAATCCAACCAGCACTTTACCTAAGGGAGGGTCTTTCTGGAAAAGCATCTAGCAACTGGCTACTCTCTCAACTCCACCCATTTGACCCTGTGGTTTCCTCCCCCTCCAACAGAGGCTGAGTTTCCAGGAGGAGGATAGTCTCTGAGCCTTCATCATTCTAACTGATGAGGAGCTCCTGGGAAGATTCATCCTGAACTCCTGAAGAGTCTTAGGCCATAGCTAGACCTAAGGTTTATCCCTGGATCGTCCAGGGGTCAAACCTGTTCATCTAGGTAACACACAGGGGATCCAGTGCTCAGGCAGGGGTGATCCCTGGATGATCCCAGGATAAACCTTAGGTCTAGCTATGGCCCCAGAGAATCTCCTCCCACTGCTTCCTGTTTTGGCTTGTATACTTCTGTCCGTGGTTCTTTTTTTCCTTCAGATTCTGAGTCTGATCCAAGCTCCAAAAGCCCTTCCCCCACACTATGGAGAACAAGTGTAATCCTAACACTATGCTTCTTCCCTTCCCCTTTAACCTCCTCTCCTTAAAAAGAATTATCAAAATTAGAAAAACAGTCACTTTCAGACATAAAATAAAAATATACATACCTTAGTCAGAAACATTAAGAAGAGGAGAAACAGAGGGCAATATCCCACAGAGCCATTCCACCTCTGCTTGTTCCACTGTGCTTGTGGGACCCACTGCTTGCACAATGGGGCTTTGGTGCGTCTAAAAATAACTTCAGAAACTAGCGGAAATACTCATTTCCAGATCAGGAGAGGTCAGCGGAACTCCCTTCTGCGAGTTCCGTAGACATGCCCCATTCTGTAAACAAGCGGTTTTTCTCGTTTCAGGTTATTTCTAGTCCTGCAAAAGCCCTGTTACACAAGCATTGGGTCCTGCAAGCACACAGGTGCAATAGCATGCTACCCATACAATTAAATATAAAGACCATATAAGATGTAAATACGTACAAAATTCTATACATTTAAGAAACCAGTAATTTTAAATAAACATTCAACGTTATCATGAGGAATGCACAAATAAGATGCCTATTTTAGTTGCATCTAAATTTATGGTGGGCAAAATTGGCGGCATTTAGAAGAAACGAAGAAGTACTTGGGGATCCCTGTGTCGGTGCCTGCCAAGAGAGTGCCTGGCCGGGGGAGAGAGAGAGATGCCTCAGTTCTGTGGCTCCCTGTTCTAAGGATGGGAGCGAAAACAGAAGGGTCGCTTCCATTCCTACTTTTTTAACTGGCCATTATTCTTGACACCTCATAGACAGCGTCATCCATCTTCAAACGGAATAACCCCTCTTCAACAAAAGGAAAATTTTGGGAGATGGGCAGACCTGAGATAACCACAGCAGCATAGAGCATAGCATTATGGAAACGCAACCCACCATATCCCCAGGAGTATCAGCCTCTCAGCTGGTTTGGAAAACTGGCAACCTCATGTGTATCCTCAAGGAAGGAGGACGTTTTCTGCCAAAAACGGAATTGCTGCAGTAGACAAACGCTTTTGCTTCATAGCATCGAATTTATGGCCTTCTCTGTCAGTCAGGGCTGTGTGGCGCATGTCTGAAGCCTTCCTCTGGGCTGACTCAACTGTAATCGAATTTGAAGCTAGGGGCTGGAATAGACATCTTCCTGGATGTGGTATAGATTTTCTAGCCACATACAAGTGTATGGCACGGATGATGACTTTTGCCAAGTTTCTGAGCTACCTGTAGCAAGCCTGTAAACACTGGAAATGAACAAAGTCAAGAACTAGATAGTCAACCAGTGGTGGTGGTTGTTAAATGTCAAGACTCAATGATTTGGCCATAAGGATATTTACTTTCTATATGGCCTACCTCCACAAGCAAGGCTAGAAACTAATCCACTATCACTTGATCCACTATCACTCACCTCCTTCTCCCCTTAAACCTCCCACCGCTGCCACAACATCCCCTACAGCTGCATCGCCACCCGCTGCATCACCACCGCAACTAGGAAACGCGTCATCCTCCTTAGAGCCAGGCCAGGTATTTTGTATGTCTACGGCTGGGATTGCTGGGGGATCTGGCAATGCAGTAGATGACTCAGAGGTTGTGTTCGGACAAACCAATAGACAATTGTGGGTAAATAGTTATGGTTGATTATCGAGGGGGTGCTCCCCACACGACATGATTATAATCAACCACAGTCTGGATTAAGGCCAGCATCGAGCTGGCTATTAGTCAATTATGTGTTTGATTGACACATCCCCCCTCTCTCACCCCCTCAGTCCTCCAGCTGGTATCCCATCAACCATTGCGAGTTCTGCTGGCTGGACTAGAGCAGCCACCACTGCTTTAGTCAGTCTTGCCAGAGGACTCTGTAGTCGCCAAAAATAACCAACTGTGTGCAACAAAATAGTCAACAGTGACACTTTTGTGGCACATGACACAATAACCAAAGATTGTTCAAATAATCAACTCTGCACAGCGTTGGTTATTTCGGCTGAATAACCAACCACGGTGAAAGTCCCAACATTGACTATTTAACCCACCATTGGGTTTGGATGACACATAGGGTTCAGACAACACAATACTTAACGGTTTATTACATAGTCCACGGTACACTAAATAATCTACCATTGACTACTGTGTCATCTGTCAGGGAAAAACCACACCCTACCTCTTTTTCCTACTCTAAACACCCATGTTTCCCTCTGGTAGGGCTCAATAAAACAGATACGGATGGTTGAAAGACTGTATTTGTAGTTCTAATTCAATGGATTGGTCCTATTCAGTATTTTAGACAAGATACTTTATTAGGGGGATTTCTTTTTTTTTTCTTTTGTGAGTGTTGTTGCCACATTGAGACAGTGTAATGTACTTCAGTTTTGGCCATAATTTCTTTGTTTGTTTTCTGCCTGTTAATAATTACTTTAACAACAACAACAATGTGTTCTCAATGCCATTATTTATTACATTTATATACCGCCCCATAGCCCAAGCTCTCTGGGCGGTTTACAAAAGTTAAAGCACTAAAGTGCTAAAGCGCAATTGCACATTCCCCCCGCCCCCATAGACATTGCTGGCATAGATGATTTAAGGTGTTCTAAATTGCACATTTCCCCCCATAGACACTGCTGAAATAGCTTGTGTAAACTGTTTCCATTACACAGAGGACGCCCATGAAGAATAGAGTGGCAGGAGTTATCTGAACCACTCTTGCCCTATAGGCAAGCAAATCTACCCATGGTACCCTACAGATGACACAATTACCACGATGAGGTAATTAACCCACTCCACAGACCGTGGGTTATCAGAGTGGGTTATTTTGGCCAAATAAACTATTGTGGATTTAAAAATATACAACCACCATGACTTATTTAACCAATTGTGGGTTATAGTGTCATCCAAACCCAGTTAGAGAAGGCTGTCAATGCTGCTGCTGCTGCTGCTGCAGTGGTCAAAGAGAAACTGAAAATGATGGCAGCAGTTGCACCCCTTAAATATGTACAGTAGGGTGAGGTGGGCTTTCTCACCTAAATTTCTCAGTTCTCAGAAGCAATGAGAGTGATGCACAGAGACCATGAAGTAAAACCTGTTGATATACACTTCAAACCTCTGTCCCATCTCTTTAAAGAAATCCTAGAGACCAGGTACAGTGCCACAGGGCAGGAGAAATGTAATATTCGAAATAGGAGAAAAGGAGGATCTGGACAACTACAGACCAATCAGTGTGATTTTGATACCTGAGAAGATACTAGAACAGATTATAAAGGAGTTGATTTGTAAGCATCTTGATAACAATGCAAGGATAACAATGCAAATACAATCCCTAGGTCCTTTCCCTGTAGTAGTCAGAGATTTTTAAAGGAGCCTTTTGCATCATCCCCTCATCCCACTCACTACATGGTGATAAAATGCTCAGAGTAGAGGACCAGGGTATGAGAAACTTATTTCAGTTCGGTTTTGACCAGGATTTACCCAGTTCACACTTCCTGGAACCAAACGAGAACCTGAACACAATCTGTGGTCAAAGTCTGTACATTTCTGAGTTTGTATTGCAATTTGTTGAACAACAACAAAAGTCTTAACCACGCCCAAAAGCACATGAAAGCATGGATAGCTTTTAAAATGAAGTGCATACATTTGGAAAAACATGCAAGAAAATACACATGAATTGTGGTGCAAAAAGAAAAGAGAGAGAAAAGCTCACAATCTGATACAGGCACAAGTCAGAACAAGCTGGAAGGTGGAATTCAGACAACCTCAGCAAACTCATGTTTGCTGAGTTACATATCCCTAGTTGAGAGCTGACAACCACACTGTGGTGCTTTTTTCTTTCCTTCTTCTGCCCCTCCCTTCCAAAGGCCTGAACAGCACTCCAAGGTCCCTGTCCCAGCTGGCTGGAGCCCTGAACTGGATCACTCCCCTTTGTGAGTGGGGATCGCAAGTCTCACTTCGTTGCAGGTCTCACTTACAATATTCAGCCCACCTATGCTTGCAATAAAGGGTGCAATACAAGATAAGGATGGTAAAGATGCCCCTTAAGTAACAATTAAATAAAAACATGTCTCCCTTTAAGTTTTAAGAGTTTTACAAAATTCTCAGTCTCTTTTTACAAGCCTTCAGACAAGAAGAAACGTCATCTAACAATCTTTATTTTCCTCAGGCTCTCTTCCAAGCCTTCCAGTGTCCATGCTGACATGATAATTTTGTAACAGATTAAGAATGGATGTTCTCTCCTCAGGAATCATGAGTCATGCTTCCAAGAGCGCACCACAAATGTTTCTAAGGCAACATGAGATGCTCCCTACCTTTTCCTGTCTGGACTATGACCTGCTTAGAGTCAAGACAGACACGTTACTATATGTGTCTAATTAAAGCAGCATCTAGCAGGACACACTCAGAGTAAGTCAATGAGACAAATACAGTCTTGCTACATATCATTAGCAGCAACTGGGATAGCTCAATAGCTTTATCTAATGTTTAAGTGACTGACAATGCTTATTAAAGAGGATTAAAATAAAAATTATGCCCTGGCGGATGTTCAGTCCTTTTCAGACACCTTCAAACGGTCCACCTAACATGTTTTCTTCCCAAGACCGTCTGATGACCCTATCTTGTGGCCATTTAACCCAATTAATAAAAGTGAAAATAAAGTAAAGGAGAATGTCAGACACTGAAATATTTTCTACTAACAGGGATCCAGTGCCAATAACTTAAAAAAAAAAGTTTCAGCATCAGAGCATGCTTATATGAAACACCATTGGCAATTAAGAACAAAAGTGGTGTTGGCTTCTAAACTTACTATTCAATGCCGCAAATATATATATAAAAACCACAACCCACCCCCTTTCTAGGAGATTTTCTTTAGAAAGTGTACTCATTGTTGAATTATACTAACATCAAACTGGAAACCAATGAAGAGATCTTGCGGTTTTTCGAAGAAAACAAACTCCTGGCTTTCTGACCAAGTCACAAAAATACAACCCGTCTATTTGCATTCTAGCAGCAAGGTCAGAAATCACGGGAGTTCTCCAATAATTAAAAATTCCTTTCAAAATCCTTTATAAAGTCCATTTTTGGTTTTGGCTATACATGGTCACTAAAGAAGTAAGCAACACATTATTTAATATCTGAGAGTATATGAATATTATCAAGCTACAAAATGGCAAAAAACATAAAAGTATAGTTACTAAACTATTTCTAGACCATTTAAAACTAAAATGAAGAAAAACTTTGAGAGAAGGGAGGGGGGATAAAGATTTAGATTCTACATCGTTGTTGTTGTTGTTATTATTATTATTATTATTTTAATGCTATTACCTCTGTAACAGCAGCCTAGTAAATGCATGTCTGCAGTGTGAGCAGTTTTGATAAACAGCCTCTGCAGGCCACACAACAGGGATAATGTATCCTTAAGTACTGCCAATGAGCTGCCATTCTGCACAGCCAATTACTTCTGTGCGTCTGTCACTCAAAGGAAAAATGACTGAACCCATTAGATCAAACCTTTGTCACTGTTCCTAATGCACTCTTAGGCCTCATTAATCTGAGGGAGCAGCAACACAGCCGCCGGTGCCTCATTGCCTCCCCCACAACAGGACCACGTGAAGCCTCTCATCTCTCCCCCAAGTGCACCACGTTAATCAAGCTCTCCTTATTACCCCAGTCCCTGTCACGGCGGAGAGCGCTCTCTCTCTTAAATGCTCTCATTATGGCCCATCTTTAGAGCTGGCTGAGTGGAAAAAAAGAGAGAGCGAGAAACAGAAGAGGAAAAAGCAAGTCCGATCACATTAATATTCATGACAATAATTAGTATTCTAGGTCACTGAATATTCATGCTATTAGTTTGGATTTTTATGGGTTTGCTGGATATCCTGATTGCTGGAGTGTGGAGGAAAACAGCATGGTGGGGCCTTTAGATGTCAATGGCAGTTCAATACTGAAAATAGGTTTCTGAATCTCCCCTCTTTGGTGTGTGTGTGTGTGGGGGGGCTAAATCAGCTCTTTCAACTTTCCTGATGGCTTTAGTATTGAAAAATCACTAGAGGGAGGGGGGAATGAAAGCGCTTGATTTTCCTGAAACGCTTTTAACATCCAAATGGTTGCTATTACAAAATATAACCACGAGAGCCGAATATAATAACTTCAGTAGAATAGAATGAACCACTAATTTAAGATACAGGGGCACACTAAGAGATGAGACACACAAAACAGACCGTCATGAACAAGAGTGAGTTGGATGGCAAAGGCACCTACTTTGGGCTACCTGAATGCTCAGAATGCCTTACCAATGCTAGCCTTGGTGGTCATACCATTCATAGCTGCTATTATCAGAAGGGCAAAGTAACTCCAAACACATTTAGCACTTATTACCTAATCTAAAACTTAGGGTAATTGGATTATAATTTATTCTCTCTGTGTGTGTGTACACGGGTGTTTTAAATAAGATGGACTAAAATCTTACCTCATTCAGTCAATAATATTAAGAATACCAATAATAATAAATCATAAGTATGAATAAAACGGAAAGAGTCAAACTACTAATTGCAGAGATTTATTCTATTACCTCCCCTGATCGGGAGAGTGAAATAGCAACAAGAACAGGGATTGTTTTTGTAATGACAGTAGTCGTTTATTATCGCTTTGATGCTAACGTAAAATACCTCAATGAAATATTGCTTTAAAGGTAAATTACAGCAGCAGGCTTGCCCTAAATTTCCACAACTTTGGGGTCATATGCCTGGCTAGACAAAGAAGAAGCCCTACATCTCCTAGCACCCCATAGCCAACCTGGTGGCCTAAACTGGCCTTTAAAAAAAGAAAGAAAGAAAGCATAGATATCCTTTACACTGTTCAACATGTAGCAGTGGAAGCCCTCAAAAGTCTTCAAAGGCAGCACAAAGTAATGTTGGTTCCTGTGGAAGGAGCTGGAGAGAGGGTAGAAGACCGTTAAACCAGAAATCCACCCGCTGAAGGAAGAAAGCCATAGGCTGCTTCCTCCTGGGAGCGAAAACAGGCAATGTGGGATATATAACCTAGCAATCATTTCCCCCTGCCATGGAGGACGATGCGGAAAATCTCTCCCAGGAGCCACAACTCCTCAGTATTGAGCTCCGAGGGGTACCATCCTCAGAACAAGCCATCTTCCCTTGCCTGCCCCATTTACAGGATGTAAAAATTCAACACGCTTAAGATTGCTACTCTCACTTAAATTGTTCCCTTTTAAAAAGAAGTATCTGAAGGCAGCCCATTACAGCTTAATCTGATTCTAAGCACTTTACCCTAAAATAAGCTTACTAATGGCCACTGCATCGCTTTCTTGATGATCAAGATTAATAAGATATGAAATTTTCATTTATGAGACTAAGAACTTCATATTTTTGTAACATGTCTGAAGTGTCACACATAGTTAACATATAATAATGGTTAGATGTGTTAATGGTTGTTAATAATGGCTGTACCATTAGCACATATTATGGGATACTCCAATGGTGTTAAGTATAATGAATATTCAATAAATGGAGACTTCTGTGGTGTGTGAATCATAACACAACTATAACCTAGCATTGCAAACTATGCATCAACATGAAACTATATGATCCTTTCAGTGGAAGTTAAAAGGTCAAAAAGATTTTGCAGTAGCTTTTTCTACTTGATGTCATTTTAAATGATCAATTGCAATTTGCTCAACACTTGAGTTCTGTATGATCAGAAGAGACAGGGCCAGCCCAAGACATTTCGCTGCTTAAAACAAAGGACAACAGGGCTCCCCCACACCTCCGATTCACATACAGAAGCTGACCGAATGGGGTAGGAAGCTGCATGCTCCCTACCCCAGAGGGCTGAACAGGGGCTGAGCAGGCTCTGTGGCACCCACAGCTCTGTCCTCCCACATCTTGCTCTCGCTTTCCCTTCTCCAGCCTCTGCTGACTGAGACGGCTGCCTCACTTGCCCTAATAGGAGGGCTGTCCCTGAGAAGAGAGGATATCTGGAAGCTAAACATCCATTTCTGTATGTGTCTCCTCATGGGCAAAGGCTACTGAAAAATCTAGTCATTTTTCCCTCTACACAAATTTAAGCGAGTTAGGTTCCAGACCAGGCTAACATGCAATGGAGTCACTAACCAGTGTGGCTGCTTCGCAATTTCAATAGAAAAGGGGGTGCACAAATTAATGAAAATCCCATATTCAAGGACATAGACCCGCCACCCTTGTCCAATTTTTGAAAACAAATCAAATAATAAAAGTGGTACACTTCACCGTTTACATTTTCAGTGAGTGACAGAATATCTTACCCCTCCTCTAATGTAAACCTGGAGGCGGGGGGAGAGAGATCAACCATCAGACAGTGTAACGATGTCACAGAAGTCTTTAGCTGCTTATGGAAGGTCTTCAGACAAGTCCAGGGGAAGAAGAACTGCTGGGGAAGGGAGTTCTGTCATCTGGATGCTCCAATGGAAAGGCCCAGTCAGAAGGAAGTTAAAGGAAGCCAGATTCCAGCTGGACATCAGGAAAAACTTCCTGACTGTTAGAGCAGTACGACAATGGAATCAGCTACCTAGGGAGGTTGTGGGCTCTCCCACCCTAGAGGCCTTCAGGAGGCAGCTGGACAACCATCTGTCAGGGATGCTTTAGGGTGGATTCCTGCATTGAGCAGGGGGTTGGACTCGATGGCCTTGTAATCCCCTTCCAACTCTACTATGATTCTATGATTCTATGTGGAAGTCAGCAGCCCTTGAAGAATCTTGGCCTTACCCCACTTAGGGCATTAAAACAGGGGTGGGCAATTGTGGTCCTCCAGACATTACTGGATTCCCAACTCCCATCAGCCCCAGCCAGTGTGGCTTTGTGAGGTGATACAACCAATCATCTTACTTTGCTTCAGGTGTTTGGGTGCTGAACCGTCATTTCTCTGCCAAGTCTCCTGTGATAGTCTTTGGGAACAGAGCAGAAATTCCCAGAGTCACTCGTTTGATTGCACATGTTTAGGGGTGGGGGTGGACTCCTGCCAAAGCCTTCTGTTGAGCTGTACAATGTTCTGAATAAAGCTCTGCACAGGCATATAACACAAATGTATGACTGCACAGTTGTCCACTCGAAGAACCACAGCTACACATAAGCATCTTGTTCTTCCTCTTCATGGTCTCTGTACATCTCCTATATGGGCAAGTAGTAAGCTTACTTACTAGAGGCAGACATCCTGTCCCAAAGATTGATTTAGTAGCACAGGCAGAAGTGGAGGAAGGAGAACATGTTTTAGCCCTACCAGACAATGTTCTGGTAGGGATACTCTTCTAAGTTATGCTGCAGAAGTTGCTGTCACTCTGGTAGAATGACTTCTAGCTACTTGGGGGACAAGCAAATTGCTGAGCTCATGATAGAACTTGATTACAATAGATAGCCAATGGGCAAAGCATCCTAGGGAGTCTGGAAAGTCATATTTTGGGACCTCGTAGCAGATGAGTAGTCCCCTGAACAGGTGAGGATGGTGTACAGAGAAAACTGTAGCCCTGCAAAAGTTGAGAAAATGCAGGAAGACATCCAGTGGCATAATCAGAAAGGAAAGGAAACTGGTAGTACTGTAGGCTGTTTGAGATGAAACTCAGATATTATCTTAGGGAGAAAGGCAATGTCATACCAGAATTTCACTTTATCCCTATGTGGTGCTAAGTAAAGGGATTTGCTGGTATGGCACAATGTTCACTTGTATATCTTGTTGATGTCACAGCAACTAGAAATGCCACCTTATGTGATAACAGCCTGAGATTACAGGTTGTGAGAGGCTCGAGGGTTTGCACATAATCTCCCCCAGAACTACAGGCAGCCTCCACATAGGAACAAGTATGTTGACTGGCAGATGGAGGTTTAGGACATCCTTCAGGGATCTTCATGTTGTGAGGATGGAGAGGCCTTCTAGTCTTCTCCAGACTGGCCCTGAAGGAAGAAATTGCCACCAAATGGACCTTGATGAAAGAAACAGCAATGACTTGAGAAGCCCAAGAACCTGCAAAGTGCACTATAACAGGCAGGTTACTGGGTTAAAACTATTCTGGTCTACAAACACAACAAAACAATCCCATTTCAAATTATAGGGCCAATGATAACCAGGACATGGCCCTGAGTGATGACGTTGGGGGAGATGGTTAAGTGCCTTTAAAAAAACCTGGAGAGGTGAAGGAACATGGAGAAATGCAGGTTGCTTACCTGTAACTGTAGTTCTTCGAGTGGTCATCTATGCATTCACACATATGGGGCTCTGCGCCTGCGCTGAGACCCGAACCGGAACCTTCTATAGCTTAGGGAAACGTTTTTGGCAGGAACCCCTCCCCCACGCTACCGCGCATGTCCCTGGGGTTCCCGCCCTTACCTCAGTTTACAGAAGTCCGACATTGTGCCCCCATAAACATGAGTGTATACTAAATAAAGTCAAGTTGTACATTTAACTGCGTCATTTGTAAGTTTCACACCACTAAGTGGGGATGGTGGGTGGGTTGTGTGAATGCATAGATGACCACTCGAAGAACTACTGTTACAGGTAAGCAACCTGCATTTCTTCATCGTGGTCTCTATGCATCACACATATGGGCGAGTAGCAAGCTAATATACCTTGGAGGTGGGCTGGTGTATTATTTTAAAACTTCTGAGAGCACCATCCTTCCAAATGAACAGTCCTGCCTAGAACGAGTGTCTAAGCTGTAAAGCTTTACAAATGTGGAAAGGGTGGACCAGGTTGCGGCCCTACAAACGTCCCGACGTGGAACACCCCTGTTGAAAACCACAGATGTTGCCAATGGCCTGGCAAAATGGCCTGTCACGGGAAATTGCAGCTTTAGTTTGGATATAGAGTAGGCAAGCTCAATTGTCTCACAATCCAGCGTGAGAACCGCTGACATGACACTGGGAGTCCCTTATAAGGCTCTCCATAACATATAAACAATCGTTTGGTTCTTCTGAAATTGTCCGTCCTCGCTTTATAAAAAGCGAGAGCCCTCCTAACGTCCAACATGTGCAGTGATGCGCCTGCAGGTGTTGTAGGATTTGGGAAGAATGGTGGTAACACAATCTCTTGAGCCAGATGGAAAGGTGTTACCACCTTAGGTAAGAAAGCTGGGTCTGTACGCAAAACGACTTTGTCACTGTGAAATGTCGTGTAAGGCGCATCTACCCTTAGAGCCCTGAGCTCACTTGCGCACCTTGCCGAAGTTATGGCAACTAAGAACATGGTCTTGAAGGTCAAGAGTCTCAAGTCTGTTGTGGCCATGGGCTCAAACGGTTTTCTTATCAGTGCTTAAAAAACAACTGACAAGCTCCAGGATGGAATGATGTTCCTAGTTATTGGTATAGTATTTTTGAGACCCTTTAAAAATGCCTTAGAGGTAGGGTGAGTAAAGGGCGAAAAAACCCTCCACACCCTTGTGAGAGGCTGCAATAGCGGCTAAGTGAACTCTGATTGAAGAGAGTTTTAGTCCAGCTCGGTACAGTAAGTATTCAAGAATTGTTAAAATGGGACAAGTTTCTGCTGTTTGATTCCTTTCTGAGGCAAATTTAAGGAATCTTCGCCACTTCGTTGCATAGGATTTCCTTGTTGAAGGCTTTCGCGAAGCTGTTAAATTTTTTCTACAGTTAATTGTATGGTATGGGAGGATGTACTGTTATCCTCCACGCCGTCATTCTGAGAGTCGATAGGTCCGTGTGCCGAACCTTGCCCTGGTGCCGAGACAAGAGCTTCGGTACCAATGATAGTTTGATGTAGTCCCTTCTCGACAGTCGAAGGGCATGAGAGAACCAAGGCTATCGAGGCCACCAAGGTGCAATTAAAAAACAGTCCACTCTGTCTGCTTGTATCTTGGCTATGGCCTTCGTCAGGAGTGGGAGAGGAGGAAAGATGTAAGCAAGTCCCCTGTCCACGTTCTTGTGAAAGCGTCTCCTAACGAGTTTTTTCCTTTTCCTGCTCTGCTGCAGAATCTAATACAGACTGCGTTTTCCGCGGTGGCAAAGACATCAACAACAGGACGCTGCCAGTACCGAAAGAGATCTACTCTCACTTTGGTATCGAGCTCCCATTCGTGGTCGACGTGGAATGGCCTGCTGAGGGAGTCCGCGGTGATATTCTCCCTGCCCGCCACGTGGATCGCAGTCAGGTAGGTCTTTCTTTTTATGCACCAGTTCAAAAATCTGAGTGCAGATCGGGTCAAGGGATGTGATCTTGTTCCACCTTGTCTGTTTATGTAGCAGACTACGTTGGTGTTGTCCGTTGGGATCAGGACATTTTTGCCTTCGATGATTTGAGCAAAGGTTTTTAGGGCATTTTACACTGCTAGAAACTCGAGATGGTTGATATGCTCCTCTTTCTGTCGAGGAGGCCACTGGCCCTGAGCAGTGAAGGAGTTGCAGTGAGCCCCCCATCCGATCAGAGAGGCATCGGTCGAGATTTTCACCGATGGCGCTTTTTGTTGAAAAGGAACTCCCTCTCTGAGGTAAGTTTTTGTGGGCGTTGCATCTGAGGTCGAATGTCCTCAAGAGCCAATTCTGTAAAACCCTCATTTTATTTATTTATTTATTTATTACATTTTTATACCGCCCAATAGCCGAAGCTCTCTGGGCGGTTCACAAAAATTGCGAATCTGATTACAGCAGCGGTCGCTGCCATTAGACCTAGCAGTCTTTGAACTGTCCACGCCGAGGGTCTTGCTTGGCTTTCGGTGTCGAGGATCAGTTCTCGAAGGGACCTTGCTCTCGCTACAGGGAGGTATGCTCTTCCATCCAGGGAGGATAGAGTCACCCCTATAAAGTCTATTGTTCTCTGGGGAGTCCATATTGATTTGTCGTTGTTGACCCGAATTCCCAGAGAGTCTAGAAGTGTGAGAGTCATGACTATGCTGTCCTGGAGTGTATGGCTGTCTTCCGCCACCAGAAGCCAGTTGTATAAGTATGGATATATGTGCACCCCTTTTTGTCTTAGATGTGCATACACTACAGCCATGACCTTCATAAAGACCCTCGGTGCTGTCGAGAGGCCGAAGGGAAGAACGGAAAATTGGAACTGCTGAGTGTCGATGGAGAAACGCAGGTGAGTTTGACGCAACTTCCTGATGGAAATGCGGAATACGCATCCTTCAGGTCTACTACCGCAAACCACACTCCCGTATGTAACAATTAGAGGATGGAAGTAATTGTTATCATACAGATGATTTTTTTTTTTGGTGGTGGTGGTGGTGATGTACTTGTTCAATTGTCTTAAGTCCATTATCGGTCGAAGACCCCATCCTTCTTCGGGACCGTGAAGTAGCGCAAAAAGAACCTTTGGTTGATCTCCTCCGCGGGTACATGCAAGATGGCTCCCCTGTTAGCAGGGTTTGCACCTCGAGCAGCAGAGGAGGGGACGGCGCTGTTACTTTCACTCCCGAAGAAGGAGGGAGGGTATCGAACTCGATGGCATACCCCTTCTCAATGATGGTGAGCATCAAGGAGTCAAGAAAGTCAAGACGCTGCCTTTTGGAAAAAATCAGGTTGTCGTCTGTTTTGCTGGTAACGACCCTGATAAGGCCTTTTCCTTTGTAGCTGCTGTTGTTGCTTAGCAGGCTGCTTATCGTACTGGGGTCGCGAAGGGCAGGTTCTCTACTCTTGATTTGGTTTAGTTGCTGAGATTGGCTGATCTTAGCCAGGCATGGCGACGGAGTGCTATTGGTCCTATCATGGATTTAGAATGCGAGTCTGTCTGATATCTGGCAGAATTTAGCTGTAGCCTCGCTATGGCTGTAGCCTCGGATTGAAAAATCGTAGCTAACTCTTGTTTTCCCTCGGGTAATGATCGCAGAGGGAACTTATTATTATTATTATTATTATTATTATTATTATTATTATTATTATTATTATTTCAAAGGAAATTTTTATTTGTGATTTGCCCTGAGCAGATTCAACAATTATTGAATTGAGCTTAGGATGCTGGAATAAGAATTCTGCGTTAGCCTCCTGTAGTTTATGCATTGCTTCCAATCGTTTGGAAGTTGGTTGAATTGCGCACGGTGTTTCTCATGAGACTTGAGTCGTGCGTTTCAAGGTAGGAGGGAACGGAATTGCGAGTATAGAGTTTGACTCTGTCTTAAACACATCATATATTGGGTCATTTTCAACCTCTGCAGGTTGTTCGATGCCCAAGCATAAAGGCCGTGCCATCCTGAGGATATGATCTGAAAAACTTCCCATATCATCCGATGGAGAAGCTGGATCATGGTTGTTAACTTTGTCCTCTGATGACGGCATCGAGGCTGCGACGCTATTGAATCTGAGTCAGACCTATAATCATCGTCAGGTGGCAATGCTTGTTCACAGTGCGGTACCGAAGACGATGCAGTAACCCTCGGTACCTGCAATAACCCTCAGTATCGATGTATCTATTCTGCTATGGTGCCCTGATGGAGTTAGGGCCCGAGGTGATGAGACTCGAATGACCCTGGTAGGGGGAGAAGGGTATGCATAGTACTCCTCCTGTGTACATTAATCTGGATAGTATTCCTGGGGTCGGTAATACTCCCAGTCATATAATTCATGTCTATGATATCCTGAGTATTGGAAGATTCGATCATAGTCTGGTTGAGAAGGTAAAGGCCTCTCTCGATGACTAGGCGGTGCCGGTACCGTAGGTTGAGGAACTTGTTTGTCCGGCAGCGCACAGTATCGAAATGGCTGATACCGAGTCACGGATCTCTCCGTCCGACATTGAGTTTCTGGCTGTCGGTATGGGAGTCGGTATCAAAGAATTTTGTGGTATCGAGGTTTGCGTCGGTACTGTAATTGGCCTCGATATGGTGATGGCCCTGGGTGACACCGTTACTACGGTCGCAGCCCTAGAGGAGGAATGTTTGTCGGCCTCCTTTCTCTTTTGTTTTTCCTTTTTGATCGCTCTGCCGATTTCGGGATCCGCGCCATTTTGGCAATCTTTTTGGCTGCGGATACCGCAAGGGATCGGCCTGGCGTCAGGGGTATGGCCCTGTTTTCCGCCATCGTCTCCGATTGCTTTGCCGATTTTGAGGTCCACGCCTTTTTGGCAGTCCTTTTGGCTGCAGATACCTCAAGGGATCGGCCTGGCGTCAGGGGTATGGCCCTGATTTCCCCCATGAGCACCGATTACTCTGCCGATATTGGGATCCGCGCCTTTTTTGGCAGTCTTCTTGGCTGCGGATATCCCAAGGGATCGGCCTGGCGTCAGGGGTATGGCCCTGATTTCCGCCATCGTCTCCGATTGCTTTGCCGATTTTGAGGTCCGCGCCTTTTTGGCAGTCCTTTTGGCTGCGGATACCTCAAGGGATCTGCCTGGCGTCAGGGGTATGGCCCTGATTTCCCCCATGAGCACCGATTACTCTGCCGATATTGGGATCCGCGCCTTTTTTGGCAGTCTTCTTGGCTGCGGATATCCCAAGGGATCGGCCTGGCGTCAGGGGTATGGCCCTGATTTCCACCATCATCTCCTCAGTTATGACAAAGGACTGGATCTCAGGGCTGTGGTCCCTGCTCATTGTCCTTGAGGAGGATATTTCCGTTTGCCTCTGCGGCGTGGGTTCAGTGGCCTTCAGGGCCTTTTCCCATTCATGGCCATGCGCCTGAGGCGACCGTGATCTGAGGATCACTCAGAGGAATAGGAGAAGAGAGGGATGAAAAATATTATTATTATTATTATTATTATTATTATTATTATTATTATTATCTAGAAGAAGCAGAGAGAGAAGAGTAGAAGAAAGATATCTTCAAGGGTTTGAAGAGTAATAAGATTATTTTAGAGAAAAGCTAGAGGAACGGTTATGAGGTCTTTGCACAATGGCGGACGACGAAGAACTGAGGTAAGGGCGGGAACCCCAGGGATATGCGCAGTAGCGTGGGAGAGGGGTTCCCGCCAAAAACGTTTCCCTAAGCTATAGAAAGTTCCGGTTCGGGTCTCAGCGCAGGCGCAGAGCCCCATATGTGTGATGCATAGAGACCACGATGAAGAACCACAGTGCTACTAGAATACAATATGCCCAATCTCACTGGATCTGGTGATGATGGGAATGGACCACAGCAAGATATTCAAGACACTTGTTCTGTTATTAAACATTGCTGGCCTGTAAGTCCAACCTTGAATTTCATCTCGGTGAGATCCAATGAAGTGGATTTCTTGGGAAGGTCATAGGTGCTACTTCTCTGGGTTAATACAAAAACTGAGGTTGTGGAGGAAATCTACTGTAATGTGTAGGTGCACGTGATGGGACTGAACCAGAAAATTCCATCACCTATGGTCTACACTTGCATACCAGTTGTTCCAATGAAGAACACGAAGGATATTGGAAAGGGTTGCAATACAGGACTTCCTGGGAACAATCTAAGTGCTGATGTCCCTGAGATCCAACATAGGATGAAGGCTCCTTTCTGTTAAAGAACCAAAAACGTAATGGCACTTAATTGGTTAACCAAATTTGGAATTAAAGGGGTTAATGTACTTTGATTCTAAGATAGTTTCAAGTCTTGAAATGATTCCAAGTCCCATCTTCAGAAACAAGACAAAGTCCCAAGTTCAGAAAATATCCTAAGACCTAATTCCGGAAAGAAAAGGCTTAGAAGTATTTGAAAATTGAAGTATAAAAAAAATATATCTTAAGAACTAAAATGCTCTATAGTTATCCAAATGCTTGGTCCAGTCTTTTTGCTGCTTCTCTGTCCTTACTAGCCATCCTGCTCTCCCCAACCCCAATGGCAGTGCCTGATTGGTTCAGATCGCTGCTACTCAAAACATAAGGTTAATAAAATAAGTTTTGTCTTGAAATGAAGTGGTGTGATGTGGACTCTGCAGTTCTGCTAGTGCTGCCAGCTGGGCTTGGAGGAGGAGGAGGAGGAGGAGGAGGAGAATCCACCACTGCTAGGTAGGTAGGTAGGTAGGTACGTAGGTAGAAAGAAAGGAGGGAGGGAAGGAGGCAACAAGAGAGGGCTGGCTAGCTAGCTGGCTGGAATTGGGGGGTAGCTGAGGTGGTGTGTAAGTGAGGGGCCCAGTGGCAACACTATGCTGAGGGCCCAGTGGAGGCTGGTGCTGACCATCCTGGCACTTGACACAAGCCTTGTTCTACATGAAAGACCATAGTTTAGGTGAAAGACCAAAGTTAAGGTATTTTAAGTTTAAAAAGAGAGCTCCGGCTATTGGGCGGTATAGAAATGTAATAAATAAATAAATAAAAAGGAAATGAGATTTGGGTAGGCTATTTGGGAACGTAAGAACGGTTTCCATAAGAATTTAAGAAGAGCTGTGCTGGATCACACCAAAAGGGTATGTAGTCCAGCATTCTTTTTGCAAAGTGGCCAACCAGATGCCTGTGGGAAAGCCCACAAGTAGGACATGAATATGATAGCACCATCCCACTTCCATGCTCTAGCAACTGGTATCGAGGGGCATGCTGGCTTTGATACCAGAAGTATCAAAGACAATAGCCATTGAAAGTCTTATCCTCCATGAATTTGTCTAATCTACTTTTAAAGCCATCCAGGCTGGTGGCCCTCACTATATCTTGCAGAAGCAAATTCCATAGATTAAATATAGCCTGTATGAAGCAGTACTTCCTTTCACGTGTCCTGAAATCTGTCACCATTCAGCTTCATTGGATGAAACTGGGTTCTAGTATTTTGAGAGAGGGAGAAAAACACCTCCCTAATACACGTCCTCTACAACATGTATAATTCTAGACATCGCTTTCAAGTCCCTACTTACTCACCCTTTTTCTGAATTAAAATGCGTCAAATTTTGTAAAATTTCCTTAGGGAAATTGCTCTAGCCCCTTAATAATTCTGGTTGTCCCTTTCCAGTTCTACAACATCCTTTTTGAGATGTAGTAACATAGGGTGATCCTATGAAAAGGAGGACAGAGCTCCTATATCTTTGACAGTTGCATAGAAAAGGGAATTTCAGCAGGTGTCATTTGTATATAGGGGGAACCTGGTGAAATTCCCTCTTCATCACCACAGTTAAAGCTGCAGGTGCCCTGCCCTCTTTTCTATGTGGTCACTCTAGGATAGCGCTTGCACTTTGGAGAGATTTTTTGGACACCTTTGCTGTCCTTAATTAGTTGTTGTCAGCAAATGTGGCCCTCCCACTGCTCACCACTAACTCCAGATAAACAAGTTAAAAAGCATCCGTCTGTATAGCCCACTTTTAACACACTTGCATTGCAAGAACTGTGCATTTATTCCTATACTCTGCTCTATATCCCTTCTCTTCCTGTGTGATAGGATAAACAATATACTGATCATGGATTTAGCAGCCAAATAAGGCATTTTAATTGATGCTCCAGTTTATTTGATATCAATACTTAATTTTACCAATAAAATTAAATTGTGTCTGACATCCAGATAACGACACAAAATTGTGATCCAATGCTTCTGCCTCATTTGACACACAAACGGATAGGTTTTTCTCATATAGCAGCTGCGCACAGGATTCTTCTAATACTGATTACAACGTCTGAAAGCATGCTGCACTGAAGGCTCTTTTTAGCTTAAAAGGGGCTGGTAATAGCTGATACTTTCCTCAGGAATGAACCATTTTGCAATAATGGAATCAACTGTATTCTTACTGTCCATCTGAACATTTACTGTTAAACTCTATTCCTATCTGCAGTTTAGGAGGAAAGTTGTACCGCAGAGGCCTCTGAAAACAAAAAACATACTGATTTGTACGTTGGCATGCCAATTATTGCCGAATTTTGAACACTGGGGACTTGTTCTTGTTTATGTAATTTGTGTATTATCTGTTATTCAAACATTATCCATTGCTGGTATTCAATGGCCTTGGATGTTACTGAACTATATTTATTATATTTATTAAAAAAAATTCAAGGCATCATACTATTTTGAAATAAAATAAAATTCAAGAGTCTAAAAACATAGTTCATTATAAAACCAACAGAGTAAAAATACAAAAGCACATACAAAGGCAGCATGATAAAAATACAGTATAAAACCAAGCAGATAAAACAGACTAAAAATTAGGAGATTAAACCAACCAAGAAATAAGCAGGAATTTTAAAACACCAGGGATTACAAGCCCTGAGAGAACAAAACAGGAGGGCCCCCACTGATGAACTTGGGGGTATGGGAACGTACATATGGGAGGAAGTGTCCCATCGATTTGGCCTGTCCCCATTCTTCATGTGTGAGGCAGGGGTATCGGGAAGCAAATATAAGAGGTCATGAAATATCTTTCAGAGTATTTATCCAATCTGGATTTCTTGTATACCTTTATATAATAGCTGTGCAGGCACATTCACATTTAACAATTAAGTTGGTAATAATACGTCCACCACAGGTTCTCTTAGTTTACAAAAAGGTTCTATGGCAACTTTGAAGAAGAGTGGAATTTACAAGCTTAGGTTTCTAAATTATTTTTCAACTGAAAATATTAAATGGCTCTGTGAATACTGACATGAGTAACCCCTGGCAACAAAACAGCAGCCACTGCTGTGTAGGATCCACTGGTCATGTGACCTTGGCATGCAGGCAGGTTTGCACCGAACTCTTGTAAATGGATTAAGAAATTGGACCAAGACATACCGTTAATTTCATTGAATAATAAATAAATATTGGAAATTGCTGAATGACAGATTGTTTCTTACAATCTGGGCTTATATTTTAATTCTTTTTACATGAGGGAATAATATTGTAAGTTATCCTAAAATACTGGAATCAGATAGGAGAGAACAATGGAAGGATATTTAATCTTATTTACACTCTCTGCGTCCAATTCCAGATTTTTTTCTTCATGGTATAGGAAGGTATTATTTGAAACAATATTCAGAAATTCAGGGGTGGAGGGGACACTGCACTAGGATAGAGTTAGCGGAGCATTTGTGATTTTCATAGCGTTCACAGGAATAATCAGATTATTTATTTATTTAAGCAACTGCCTTTCAGCTGAGGCTCCCAGGGCGACTTATGTGAGGTCAGTATCAAAGAAGACAGCCTGTGCCCGCAGACTTACAAGCTCAAAGACATAATGCAAAAGGAACAAGAGATGGTGAGGGAAAACGGAAAAGAGCAAACTCAATTTTTATGGTTAAAAAGTTCAAAGTAACAACCAACTTGAATAGTGGGGGCTGAGACAAACTCTTCCTTGCCTTAAATCATAAGGACCCCCACCTGGTAATTTTTACAAGGATAGGAAGACAGAGAGTCTCAGACATTGTACAAGGTCAAAAGCAGTAGCCCACTTATAATCACCCTTATGACAAAATGTTTCCAATTAGGAAGGTAAAACAAGGAACTTAACATTCCAGCATGTTCAACAGTTAGACAGCCTACATTAATTGTCATTTCTTCTCATATTCAGGTAAACTAAATCAAAGTAGTTCTAAAAAGAAAACTGTCTTTGTTAATAGCCCTTATTGCTTCCTTGCGAGACTCCTCTAAAGGAAAATAATACATTATCCATTGTAGATAAACATGGATCTATTATAGTGCTTTATGAAAACGGGCTATCTAGAAAGATCCTGTGGTCTCTTTCAAGGGAGTTCTACCTATGGATTTAGGGCCCAGCTTTTCCCTTCACCTGTGCTCTGAGGTTAAATGGATAATCCCGTCAACTGTTTGAGCAAAAACAGAAAATTTAAAAAATAGTTTGGGATTAAAAAATAGTCATTTGATTTGGAGAAAGTGACACAAGCAGCATCTTTAGTCTCCAAGTGGGCTTCTGAATCCCTATGGGTAGAAATGCTGGATCAAAGTTCTATCATTCGAACTGTAGCAGTAATTCAGATTCTGTTGCAGGGATACTTCTTCTGTCCCATTTTTTTTTATTATGGAGGATTATATAAGTATTCATTAAATATAATAGTGTCCAAATGCTCCAGGAGTCAGAAATTAAAAACTATGCAATACTTCACCATTTTACACAAAAAGAATAATAATTAAATTTGAGCAGAAATTCAGTATAAATTCTTTCCTTAAACATTTGTATTTTGTTTAAAAAACACTTTTAAAAATCTAAATATTTTACTTATTGCCAGGACAGAGATTAACAGCAGGTTTCTGTTTTCCATTGTATGGTTGCAAGAAAAGAAAATTGAGGTAAATATAAGAAGCCAGCAGAACAGAATGGGGATTTTGTTGGTATACTGCTCAGCCTGCTGCTCAACAGTCTCCCTGCCTGAGCTGATGGAGGTGGTCTTGGGTGTGCTGTTGAGGTCCGCCAGACTGCTGCTTTTGGGAGATTTTCATACCAAGAGAACTTTGCCCAGGGCGGCTCACGATGTCATTGTCTCCCTGGCAACCATGGGACTGTCCTACCTTGTCACTGGGTTAATACATTAGTGAAACATACTCTAGACTTTTCTTCTTCTCCCCGCAACTAGACATGGAGTTGATGGTCTGAAGGTGGGGGACTTTGAATCAGTCCCTTTGTTATGGTCAGATCATCATCACCTGCTGAGGTTTAGACTTACGGCGGATTTTTCCCTCTGCAAGGGTGTAGAGGGAAAGATGTCCGCCCCAGGAAACTAATGGACATGAATGGTTTCCAGGGAGTTCGAGGCATGGAGGGGTGCGGTTCTCGCTGATATGGTTGCCTCTCCTGTCAAAACCCTATCGATCTGTGGAATGTAGGGTGGTTGACACAATTGCTCCTGAATGCCCTTTCCGGAATAGAGCTCGTTTACTTCAGAGTTGAAAGCAATACTCGTATACTCCAGAGTTGAAAGCAATGAAACAAAACAGGAGATGGTTTGAGTGCAGATGAAGAAAAACTCTTAGTGGATGCAATCAAACATTGATGAGTGCCTATGGTCACATATATTTGGAGGCAGTGAAGGCATCAAAGAAACAATTTCTAACTGCCTCTATTGAATCCTCTATGTGTCACCAATGGGAACTTTTAAGGGTCGACCGGGGATTAAAACATGCTAGTCCTAAGGACACCATGGAAGTGTCTGAAGCCCACTGTAATACACTTGATAGGCACTTTCAGAATAAAAACTCTTGCATCCGCCAGGACTTGGATTTCAGTGTTACAGCAGGTGCATAAGACGGGGTATCCAGAGCAAACCCTTGTTGAGTTCTTGGATAAGTTTCAGTTGGTACAGTTCAAAGATACTGACAAAGTGCTAGGGCAAGTTCATGCAATCACTTCTGCATTGAATCCTTGACCCTTTGGGCTTAGAAAATCTGGCAGGAAGAAGGGAGTAATTCACAGTACAGCTGAAAGAGACAGTGGTTAGACTACTCCTGAAGAAACCCTCCCTGGACCTGAGGATGCTTAATAACTTTAGGCCGGTGGAAAATGTCCTTGAGTGCATGGTTGCAAACCAGCTCTAGATGCACTTGTATGAGACTAATTCAGTTGAGGTTCAGGCCTGGTTTTGGCATAGAAACAGCCTTGGTTGCCCTGTATGATGACCTATGAGACAGTGGGAGCATACAGTATAGAAATGTAATAAAAGAGATTAAATGAGCTAAATTTGCACTGATTCAAACAATTTTTCATGAAAAATGTTTGGTTTTGTTACAGATGTTTGGTGCAACATCTATAACAATCCAATCCCCTTGGAAGTACATCCATACTTAAAGGAAGAAAAAAGTATACCCCTAACACATTTCAAAAGGGTATAGACCTGGACTGACCCCAAACCCAGGGGCTGCTAAATCTACTCTCCTTGGTTACTGTAGTTTTCTATTTCCTCCAAATGCTATCTTGCAGGGAATTCATCTTCAGACCTACTAGTAATGAGATAAGGTTTCCGTATGTGAGTCTATTCATGGGACTCCTGGAGTGAAATTTCATGCTCCATCTTTTCCCAGTTACTGTGGGGGGCTTTTACTCTTCTATTGGCCTTTCTCCAGGGCTCCCTGGCAGTAATGGGCTGGATGAGGAAAAACAAACTCAAGCTGAGTCCAGACAAGATGGAGGTGCTTATTGTCAAAGGCCCTAACCTGGGTTTGGAGGTGTGTCAACAAGTTCTGGATGGGGTTACATTCGCCCTGAAAGACTGCGTTTGCAGCTTGGGGGTGGCTCCTAGATCCGGCACTCCAAATGACAGCCCAGATAGATGCGACGTTAGGAGTGCCTACTATCAGCTTTGGCTGTTGCGTCAGCTGCACCCTTTCCTAGAGTTGGAAAACCTAAAGACCGGTAACCTCGAGGCTGGACCTCTGTAATGTGCTGTACATAGGGCTACCTTTGTACCTAGTCTGGAAACTTCAACTAGTTCAAAATATGGCAGTCAGGTTGGTCACCAACACACCTAGGGGTGACCATATTACATCAACATTAAAATGACTCCACTGGCTACCAATTAGTTTCTGGGAGAAGTACAAGGTGTTTGTCATTGGGTCCAGGTTACCTGCGGGATTACCTTCTCCCATATAATCCACCTCGCATGTTCAGGTCCTCTGGGGAGAACGTACTTCAGTCAGCCGAAACTAGACAGACAACTGTTACCTAGAGGACCTTTTCTTCTGTTGTCCCCAGACTGTAGAACGGCCTGCCAGAGGAGATTTGTCAACTTAACTCTCTCTCTCTGAGTTTAAGACAGCTATAAAGACTAGCATTTTCTGACAGGCTTACCCAGATGAATTTTAAACCAAGAATTTTAAGATGTCTTGATTGTTGTTGTTGTTTTGATATTGTATTGGTTTTATATGCTCTTTTAATTAAACTTATGTATTTTATTTATATTGTATTGTTGTGAGGCTGTTGTTGTTGTTGTTATTATTTCTTACCTGCCTCTCCCTTTGGATTGAGGCAGGTAAGAAATAATAACAATAACAATAGTAGTAGTAACAATCAGAATCATAGAATCATAGAATAGTAGAGTTGGAAGGGGCCTCTAAGGCCATAGAGTCCAACCCCCTGCTCAATGCAGGAATCCACCTTAAAGCAGACCTGACAGGTGGTTGTTCAGCTTAACAACAACAACAACAGGAACAGGAACACCTGAGGGGCCACAAGTTGCTCACCCCTGCTTTAAGGGGATGGGGAATGAGGCTTTTGCACTATAAAAACTGACAGGGGAAGGTGAAAGGTAGTTGTAACTTGAACCTCAGAAAATACCCTCTCCGCTTGCATGCAACACCAACGCAAAAGGAAATAGTGCGCAGAAGACAAGGAAGAGAACACAGAACTGAAATAAACCATGATAGGGAGAAGATAAGTGAGCATTAGCAGATCACTGTCTAATCAGCATCCCAGGACACCTTTTATTTCAAAGCTACAATCACACAAATATGTCCAGTTACCGTTATAAAAACAGCTTTGAAATGAGCCGAATGCATTTGTGTAACTGTGATGTTGTGTGCAGACACACACACACACATTGCTGAAAAGTCCATTATCATGTATCAAAGCCAAGTTAAACAGCACCAGGCCAAATTTTCTTTCTGGTGAGATGCAACCTTACTTCTTTATCATTGTGTGAGGAATTACTAGCCTTTTCTATCACTGTGAGGGGCAAAAAAAGCAGATAGATTTTATAGCCTAAGTTGTAACTAGTAATGCATCAGAATTCAGCAAGGCCCAAAGACTTGGGCTCCTCTTGGATTCATGCATTGATAAACTATATAAAAAAGTGTATTTGAAGGGTATTTGCGACTATTTGCAAAGGTACATTCATAAGCCCATTTAATTGTTGGTAAGTCAGTGTTTAGAACCAAAAACGTGGGTCAGAAGCACAAATCACATGAAGTCAAGCAGATGGAAGTAGTGTGATCTGCACCACCCACCCACCAACTACATTTCCTAAAATGGCAAGCCTGGGGACATTTCAGTCAAACCAACGAATAAGTGGCCAAGGCCCTTCAGTAAATTGCCTCTGGTGGTTCTCAATTACCCAGTGAATGATTCAGTATGCAATTTAGTAAATCCTGGTCTTGTGCAGTTCTCCTCTCTGTCCATGTCATCCCCCACCCCATTCCCTCATTTCAGACTTCTTCTCTTCTCTCCATTACTTGGACCACTCCTCCCACGTCCAAGATGGTTCAATTCTTGGGATTCAGTCTTATGCAACCTCTGCTTGGGTAAGATTAACTTGTCTACCAATTCTTTTTTGAGTTCATGATATTCATGAAAATGATATAAGACTCTTTATTAAATTCAGCTAATTGTCCTAATTAGTTATAGCCCCCCGAGTCCAAAGCATCTTTGAGTACATAACAACTATTTCTAGTTCCAGAGCCTCTGAGATAAGAATACAATGCTGCCATCCCAGTAGACCAGTGGAATCATAAGATCTCCACTTTTTTCACAAAACAATGGAGTAGATATTGGAACTTCTTAGTCTAGGTAACTGAAACAAAGAGCCCTTAAGAATATGTGAGGGGTGGGGAAAACACAGAATTTTATGTAACTTGTTGTGATGAACCAAGCTTCCTCCCTCACCCCCTTTTCTGGAAAAGCCTCTCAACAAATAACATGGCCAGGCTGCATAGACACAGACATGTATATCTCTACACATTCCTGTCTGACTATTCTCATTCACCACCCTCCCTTACTCAGACTTATGTTAACTAGTTACCTGGACAACACATGTTCAGATCTTTCCAGGGTATTTTTTGGTCAGTTTTAATTTTCCTCTCTGGGAGCTGATCAACCCCCCACCCCATCCCACCAGCCCTCCACACTTCTACCAGAGGAATACATTTGGTTGTTAAAGAATTTTTTCCTTGGTCCCCCATTGGCAGGTAAAGGGTGAAGACAAGACCAAGCCAGGCTCAGAGCCCAGGTGGGCCTCATCCCTCTCACTACCTGAAAGCTGTTTTAGTGTGTTATTCTTAGGATACTAATGAATTCAGTTAGCTAATTGTTATGTTAATTTTCTTTCTGTAAAGCAACTGATTAAACAACTTCTCTTTGCCTGGTTTTAACTTCTCTTTGTGGGTTTTATCACTTCAGACTGTAGGTAGGGGCTCACATGATCGAATACTCCTCCATACACCCCCTTTAAATAGAAAAATAAATGTGTGAACGCTGGACTAGAACCCTTCTCAATGTATGTAATGGGATTTTTTGTATGGAGTAGAATTTCATCATGGGAGTCCCATACCTGTCATCTGAAGTGGTACAGTCCAGACAGAGTTATAGCCCAATCCTATGGAGGTCACAGGTTAAGACACACTAGTTAAGTGGAACTTACTCCCCAATTAAGTGTGCATAGAATTGCATCTTTGCAGAGCAATACTATTCAGGTCTATTCAGAAGCAGGTAAGTATGTATAGGATTGCAGCTTAAGTAACTCAATGAGAACTCGGTCAAAGTAGCAATATATTCATTCATATTACACCTAGAATCTTAATGAGTGGGATTCCAATTATTTTTATCTTTATTGTGTTTACTCACAAGACAATGACTAAATTCACACAGAGGTATATAGTATGGGAATAAATCAAACAGCCTTTTTGGTATTTTATTCTTTTAAATTTTAAAAATAGAAGCAATGGTAAAACTAACTGGGGTCATGCTGTTTTAAAAATATTTATCTTACCTGAATTTGGAGAGAGATGCAAGCTGCTCATGTCTTTAGACAAGCCGTTTGTCTTTGGACTGGAGAGGGGCGCACATGCTGATGTGGCTCGAGGCGGCCTCTTCCCTGGAACTTTAACTGTGGTTCTCAGAAGGTCAATTTCTTTTCCATGAACATTCTGCATATAGTCCTGCATCATAAGAAAATACAAATATTTTTCCCCACAGGATGTGGAAAAATATAACAAATGCAGTGTCAGAACAGTATGGGTTAGATCAAAACGGGCCACATGATCAGTTCCATTTGCCCAAAGAGTCTGTCCCTAAAATGAAACATTTTCAATCATGTAATATATCCCATAATACAGCAGCTTTGTTTAACGTGTTATAGAAAGAGAGGAATATGTATACCCCCATCAATCTAGCAGTCATGCTGAACACAATGGGCCTACATTTCAACAGGCATTATATATAAGGCATAAACGTGTACCGGAAATGAAAGAATTAGAGCAGAATTAGATCTATAATACAGAACAAAGCCACTCTGATGAGTACCAATTCACATTTATGTATCTACATTTTAAAGAAAACTGTACTATTAAGCTTGACAATGCAAACGTTTAAGGAAGCTTTGGTTGAATAAAAACTGTGGTGTGCATATATGATTTTTTTAAAGAAGTTATTATTGGGGGAGAGGAAAGAGATTAGAAACAGTTCAAAAACTATACTTGACATCTAATTTCCAAAGATATTCTTGCTAAAGGTCTATGCCTGAACTACAGCAAAGAATAAGAGTTTACAAATTAATTATAAACGGTTTATTCATGGTCTCTTATGAGTTACTGAGCCACGTACAAGGTTATGTTATTAGCCTATAAAGCCCTAAACAACCTGAGACCAGGTTATCTTGCAGACCACCTTCCCTTATATACACCCAGACAACATTTAGATCTTCAGAGGTGGTCTTGCTTATCATTCCGAAACAAACAGAATGTCGCCATGAAAAACCTCAACCTTCTATGTAGCAGCAAGCACCATCGCTTGCAACATCCTTTAAATGCCTCCTGAAAACACATCTTTTCACACAGGCTTTCTCTGGGCTGTAACTGCTGCTGGATTTATTTTGGTTTTATATGGTACTTTAAAAAAATAAAGCTTTATATTATGTTTTAATTTGTTGTATTTTATGGCTGTAATTGTGAACTCCCCAGAGGGCCTCAGCTACTAGACAGTAAAAATAAATAAATAAATAAAATTAATAACATCTGCAAATATTAATGAAATATTAAATGTAAATGAAATTAAAGATTTTCAAATAATTATCCTACTTTTCAACAGTGTATTAGCATCATTTTTTAAAATCCCCACTTTTTCCAAGTACAGTACAGCATGGTGTCTTAATGGTATGTGGTGAGGGCAGAATGACAATACTGTTTTTCACTGAAATCATGAAGTAAAATCGCTGTATTAAAATTATTCTTTAATGTTTTAATGCCATTTAGTATAACAGTCCCTTTCACCACATATAAAGTAAATAACAGTAACTGTTTCACACACGAGAAAAAAGTAGAATGTTGAATTTCCTTCAAGGAAGACCTCAATGCCTTCTCATCTCAAAACTTGCTGTCATAGAAAAAAAATAATAAAAGCGTACATTACAAAGAAACATAGTTGCTTCAGAGCAATGATTTATCGTATGATCGCATTAGAAAAAGATGAAGATGACCCTGTCATCTGGAATATGCTATATAAAAGAGAAGACAGCAAGCCTGATTTTGATATGCAAATGTTACAAAGAAAACTCCCTTACTAGATGTGAGTTGTAGAAAATGCTGATCGCAGAAAATGGGGGGGGGGGGGGAGAGAGAGAGAACCTTTAACAAGACACGAGGGTAATTCAAAGCCAAGTACTTTTAAACAGCACTTAACAAGTCCCCAGAGCCCACTCAACAGTGGCCCACCCCAGAAGTGCTGTCTTCTGCCCCTCAACAGCTTGAAAAAGTAGTAATTGCAAATCCATTTACATTTTGCTTCTCAAGTTTTCCACGGTCATAATTCAGTAGCATTAAAAAAAAAAAAGGCACCACAGCAGGGACAGCCCCCTCCCCAAATGTGGCAATATCAAGGTAACTGAGCATCTGAATCCCCTGCACCCCATGGCTCTCGCACCTTTGCCATTTCTTGTTTTTTACATTCCGCTCCTAATTATGTTGCATCTATTGCCATACACTTAATTAGCTGCATTAATGTGATTTCTTTTCACATAGTCAAGCAATTAAGAGCTATGATTGAGTTTCATTCAATTAGTCTCAACAAACATGCTAATTGATGTCCCAGATGCAAATGAGGTGCAATGAGAGAAACCTGCTAGCAATTGAGTGCCATGTCAGAAACCCACAGCGCTCAGCTTGCTGACAGAAGCACAGCTTAACACAGCTACCACCTTATGTAGAGCTGTTTTCAAGGGGATTTGGTTTGGGGGCAGCATATATACGCCATTAGGGTCTTAGCACACCAAACAGATTCCTACAGAGATAATAAAATGAAGCCATGGATCTAATCTACTTTGAATATTTGCACAGCAATGGCTGGTAAGCAGCATACTGTGGAGAAAACACATTTTACCTCTGGAAGGTGCACATGCTTCTGTTAAACTGAGATCTGCATGCAATCTCTTGTGCTGGCAAAATACTACATCCATAATTGCCTACAGTTATCAGTAACTGGCAACTTCATCTTAGTCAGCTGTGGGCAATGTGTACTTGAAGTTAAACTCAAAACACATTAATCTATCAATAAATCCCTAAAATACTCTCACTATATTGATTGCCATTGCTTTTCTTCCTGAAGATGCCCTTGGCTTTTGGGCAAACACAATGGTGTTGAGGTGATAATTTGACTACAGATGTGACCACTGCCCGTAAAGCTGTAACACATGTTGAAATAATGTTTTGATTACAACTGTGAGAAATATTATTTTGGACTAGAAAAGATTCAATTTAGAGACCACAGTCAGAGCCAACACTGATCTCAATTTTTGTTGAATTTCAAAAAATGTGATTCTTTTTTTATAAAGTATTAAAATTTATTCTATTCAATTAAAACTGGGGAAAAAGAATGTTGTTGGAAAGATGGGGATGTGTACATCCAAGAGCAATTATAGGGGGGGGAGAGAAAGTGATATTGTAAAACATAACTTATAATTTTTTTAAAAAACCAGGCAGAATAGATAGCCTAAGATTTAACATGTCCTCCTAAATATGTTGAAGGAAAGGAAAGGAACCTCTCGTGCAAGCACTGAGTCATTACTGACGTTTTCTTGGCAGGCCTTATAGCGGGGTGGTTTGCCGTTGCCTTCCCCGGCCGTGATTACCTTTCCCCCAGCTAACTGGGTACTCATTTTACCGACCTCGGGGGGATGGAAGGCTGAGTTGACCCGAGCCAGCTGCCTGAAACCAGCTTCTGCTGGGATCAAACTCAGGCCGTGGGGAGAGTTTCAGCTGCAGAAACTGCTGCTTTGCCTGAACATCTCATGAGAATAATAAATATTCTGATTCTTGGACATCTCATGAGAATAATATTCTACATTTTGTGATCTTGATCTCCCCTTATGTTTTCTTGTCTTCTCTAAACATATATTTTGCAGAAATTATCCCAATGGCTGAATTATTCTCTCTCTGATATGCCCCTTATATGCCAGCATATAAGAATACAAATCTGGGATCTGGATCTGGACCTTATCCTCATAAAGGCCTGGAAATGGTTTGGGAACTGGTGGAATGTCTGGCTGCCATTTTTTATGGCAAATTAGCATTTACCATCTTGAGCCCTAAGATCTAGTGGAGGCTAGACATTCTGTAAAAAGCAAAGAATGGCTGTACAGCTTCCTCCAGTCCTTTCAAACTGTTTTCAAATTTGCTGAATATGACCTGTGTTTGGTCCATAGTAAACCAAAGGATAGGTTTACTACGGACCAAACACAGGTCATATTCAGACAATCCTCCAAAACATGGTTTCGAGAATTTACATGGTTTCGAGTGAGCATTGGGAATTGTGCATCCTTGTCTTTCATTCCTTTGCAAGCAATGGGAAGAGATCAAAAGGTTCCACTTGCCCTCAAACCATGGCATAATCCTTTTCATTCAGATTAAACAACCAATTATAGAAGCAGGAGTTTCTAATCTCCATCCCTTGTGCTTGTGCCCAAGGCTCAATGCTGCTCATTCTTATAACAACAAACCATGGTTTATTGTTATGAGAATGCTTCCACTATGGCAGCAGTGGTGATTTTTAAAGTTCTTCTTACAGACTGTGCTCCTTGGGGAATAAACACAATGCTAATAAAGCCTGAAAAGAAGCTTGCTGCAGCTAAAGTCAGAGTGCTGATTTTGATGACAGTTCAAGTAGAGACTCATGAACCCCAGTTTTGGAAAGTGTGAGCACAGGAATGTAGGGGCAGCATGCAATGCAATACCAGCACTAACATAAATTATGCTGTGCTCAGGTGCACTGCCAATAGAGTTTGTTGCAAAGTTATTCTAGGGTATCCTGTTGTGCCTGCTAACACAATTAGGGTTGCAGTAGAGGTCCCTTACACTAGTGCAATGTGATTTACATTAGCATTCAGATCACTTTTGATACTGCCCTAGGAATCCTTGCACAGAAATAATAATCACCTTACAAATTTAGAGCTATTTCACATTAAGCACCGGATGAAAACCTTCAAGCAGAACGGAAAAAAACAAGTGCACGGATACGGAAAAATCTGAACTCCGTAAGTAGTCTCTCATCTGAAGCTAACCATTATGATGGCTATAACAACAACAATATAATAACAATAGCAATTATAACAATACTTATAGAATAACCCTAATTGAAACGCCAGAGTTTTTATTCTGCCAGAGTGAGCAGCTCTGAATAGAATTCTGCTCAAGCAATTCCTGATGCCTGAAAGGGGAGGAACATATCCCACCTCTTCTCTCCTCCCTCTGCACCTCCAAGGGCCACCACCATTGTTGCTGGATCAAAGTCATTTGCTACCAGAAGAAAACCACAGCATAAAGAGTGAAATAAACTAAGGAAAAAAATGTATTTTTAACGGAAACATAACTTAAAAACACACACAAATCAGTTCTAATTAAGTTGTAAAGTTAATTGTTCTCTAGATACTATCTACATAACTGTATACACAGCTACCATGTGGCTACAGTGAAAGTCAGTTACATGTTTATAACCTGCGTACAATGTAAATAATATTCCCTGACTTCCTCTTCCTCTGACCACAGTAAATTGAAGGAAACAAGCTCGGTTCAGCATCTACAGAAATCGTGTTTGTGTATTTATTAGAAATGCTGTCTGACTTGTATGTTTTATATTTTTTTTTAACTTTTTTAAAACCGTTTTGTTAAATAGAGTATATATATATATATATATATATATATATATATATATATAATATTCCCTGACTTCCTGAACCTCAACTGTGCGTATATACCTATTATTTAATTATTATTTCATTTGTTATCATCACCATCATAACTGAAACTCAAGCTTCAGAGTGTATGTTAGGTTTGAGTGAAAGACTACTTAATGAGTTCAAAATTTTCAGCACATAACCAAGTTAATAGACCTATGCAGCAGATGAGGTGTGGGTGCTTCCACCCAGCTAGCTTTAGTTTTTCTCAGTTGAGGAGAGGTTCTTAGCCCAAAACAAGAGAATGACCTAAGTTCTCTTCCACCATGCCTCAGGCAGGTAAGAAATGTTTAACCTGAAATATTTGAAAAGTTTAGGATATGAACACACGTGACCATCTTGGATCCATTTTATTTTATACTGGGCAATGCAATATTCAGATAATTCTAAACATCTATCTTCATTAAGATTTGGATCTCATAGGAAAGAGACTATTAGAGATGATCATCATCATCATCATTGTTATACCAGTAAAAAACAAATTCTCTAGGCATCATACATTTTAAAAATAGAACAAAATTGAAAGTTCTGACATATAATACAATACAATATAAAACCAACACAATGAAATTATAAAGCAGTTCAAAGTCAGTACGATACAGTAAAAATGAAGAGAGAGAGAAAACACCAAGAAATAAACAGGAGAAAAACTAACAATATATAGCTGAAATTAAAATAGGAAAGATTTTTAAAGCCTGAGATCTTAACCGGGTGATAGAAGAAAAACAATGTTAGTGCCTGGCAAATTTCCCTTCAGAAAGTGTTCCATAACTGGAGGGATACTACAGATGCAGACATTATTTACTTGGACTTCTAAAAGGCTTTTGATAAAAGTCCCCCACCAAAGACTCCTGAACAAACTTAGCAGTCCTGGAATAAGAGGAGAGGTCCTCTTATGGATCAGTAACTGGTTAGAGAACAGAAAACAGAGAGTAGGAATAAATGATCAATTCTCCTGATGGAGGGAAGTAAATAGTGGGGTCTCACAGGGATCGGTATTGGGACCAATTCCTTTCAATTTATTCATAAATGATCTGGAATTAGAACAGTGAAGTGGCCAAGTTTGCTGACGACACTAAATTTAAAACACAAAGGGATTGTGAAGAGCTCCAAAGGGATCTCTCCAAGCTGAGAGAGTGGGCATCCAAATGGCAGATGTGGTTCAATGTAAGGAAGTGTAAGGTGATGCACGTTGGGGCAAAAAACCCCAACTTCAAGTATAACTTAATGGGACCTGAGCTGGCAGCGATCAAACAAGAAAAAGATCTTGGGGTTGTGGTGGACAGCTCAACGAAAATATCCACCCCGTATGCGGCCGCTGTAAAGAAGGCAAACTCCACGTTAGACATTATAAGAAAAGGAATTGAGAATAAAACGGCCAGTATCATACTGCCTTCATACAAATCTATGGTGCGACCACACTTAGAATACGGTGTACAGTTCTGGTCACACCTAAAAAAATATATTGTAGAGCTGGAAAAAGTGCAGAAAAGGGCAACTAAAATTATCAAAGGGCTGGAGCATCTCCCCGATGATGGAAGGTTACATCAACTGGGATTGTTTAGCTTGGAAAAAAGAATATTAAAAAAATGTATATTATGATGATGCTATCTGTTGAATTATTTTATTTTAAATGGGGTATTATATTATTAAATGGGGTATTATACTAAATGGGGTATTACTAATTTATTTCTATCACTGTTTTACTGCTGGCTTATTACTACCAATTCCCACTGCTGTTTATATGATGTTTTATGGTGATTTTATTCTATATTAAACATTATGATTTCATATTTTATGTTTATTATGGAAGCTGCTTTGGTCTTAGCTCTTTAAGGCTGGAGACATGTATTAAATAAATAAAAAGTTTTACTGTTCTTATCCTAGGGTTCTCTCCAACTGCAATTATTAAGTTATTCTAATTAAAGGTTAAACAGAGGAAGAAAGAGCAACCCTGCTTTGTCTCAATTATTTTCATGAGGAAAATATCATTGATCATGAATCTAGCATAGGATTCTGAATAAATCAAGTTTACACATTAAGTATACACAGCAAAACTGGGGGAATATAGGATTTGAAATAAATTGGACCATTCAACTTGATCAAAAGCTTTTTCAGTATAAATTAGTAACAGACTCTCCTCCCCCTCCCAATTAATACAGGCTATAAAATTGATCTTATTACTAATATTGAAAGTCAATTTTGGATTCTAAATAAAACTACGTTAGTCTTCTTGAATTAATATAATTCATTTTGCAAGACATTTCTGCAAGTTGTGAAAGCTCCTAGGGAATAAAAGTAGAAAAAACGTATGTCCATAATTCAGAACAAAGATTGGTTGGTATTAGTAAATTAAAAAGGGAATCTTTGGTTCTGGCTTCATTCCATAATCTAGGGGCATGTCCATTAAATATAGTGTAATCCATTGCTTTATTTAATGGACCTATCACTACTTGCATAAATGCCTTGCAATATTAAGAGTGGAAAGCCATCTGGGCCTGGTGATTTTTCAAACTTGGGCCCCTTAAATGCTTTGAAGAAAACTGCTATGCATGTCTACTCAGCTGTAACTCACACTGAAAGCAATAGAGCAGCATATTCTCAGATCTGTATGCATCGGATTGTAGCCTTAAAAATTTCAGTCTATTAGTCTCCCCAACTGCAATAACAAGAATAACAAGAGCTCATTACTCCTGGATATCTTAAATTTCTGAAGCCAGGTTATATACATGTTTTTATTTTCAGAGAACAGTCTCCTGTAATACTTCCTAAATTCTTTTAATAACACTTCTGTGTTGAAAACAAAAGTGTTCTCTCTTTTCTTTTTTCTTTTAGAAAAGAAAGTCTTAGGACTATTCCCTTTTTGTGTTTTATATTCAACATGCATGCCAGGAGCTTGTTAAGTTTAGTTACTCATCTAAAAAACCAGCAGCATTGCTTGCTCTATAGCAGCCTTTCGCAACATGGTGCCCTCCAGGTATTCTTGACTACAATTCTCAGCCGTTCTACCACTGGCCTTGCTGGCTGGCGATGATGAGAGTTCAATTTGAAAACACCTGCAGAAGCACCATGAAAGGGGGGAGGGAGGGAGGGGCCGCTATACAGTAACTCTCTACGGATGTTTTGTTGCTGTTCTAACATTTTCCTTGTTGACACCAATTTAATGACATCTTAATCTGTTCAAAAATTTAATGCATTTGCCCTGATCTCACTGACTTTATAAAGGAGAACAAAAGCATAAATTGCTGTTAAATAAATGTTTTACTCATTTCCCAGAATGTTATGTAACTAGTATCATCTAGTGAATTAATTAATTAATTTTTTAAAATTCAGTTAATGCTCTTACACACAAGTTGTTCTGACTTAATCTTTTCAAACAATTGAGTCCTTTCCTAAATTGATGAGTGATATTGAATTGTGACCTGCATACAAGCCTCTTCAGTCATGTTAGGTGAAATCAGTAGTATACCTTTTCTAGAGTAGAATACCTATTCATAATTATTAGAAGATATCTTTCTTAGGGTGTGATCCTGTGCAGCAGCAGCAGCATTATTCTTATTATTACATGTATATATACTGCTTCATAGCCAAAGCTCTCTGTTTAGACATGGCTGGCTGGTGAATGCTGGGAGTTCAGGACTTTTCCCATGCACAGGATTACATTCCTAATCAGATGTCTATATCTACATGTCTACAAAATGAGAAGAACTGCATCCCTCTCAGCTTCTAATACAGGGGTGGTGAACATGTTCCTTCAGATATTGTTGGAAAGCAAAAAAACCATCAGCCCCAACCAGCATAACTGATGGTGAGGGTGATAGAACTTGCAGTCCAACAACATCTGGAAGGCCACACATTCCCTGACCTGTTCTAACAGAAATGATCCCTGTGTTACTCTGCCTTTCTGTAGACCTATCAGTATTGCTGTTTACGACACCATTACAATCCCCAACTATTATTATTTCCCCTCTCAGCCTTTTCTGACATTTTAATACACAGAGATCCTTTGTAGAAGGTGGCTTAATTAGAGCTAGAAGCATAGAAATCCCCACAAAAGACTGCTGTTACTACAAAAGAGTTCTGCCTGCTGAATCTCTTTCTGTTCTTTAAAAATCTAAATTTCTGACATGCAGAGCTACTACATTAGTTTTGGGGTTGAATTATCAGAGGCAAAATAGCCACCATCCAGTTTACGACAAATGTGATGGTTTCCAGTGGGTGCAACTCCTGTTCAGGGATGAATGGATCAGTCCATTTCTATTTTTAGTTCATTTCACTTTCAGATGTATACATTTACAAGTCTGTGCCACCCTGCTTCTGCATTAATCTATGATTTAAAATAACAAATAGTGCAAAAGAATGCTTTTAAATACGTATTTTAAATTCAAGTTCTAAAAATATGCATTTGTAGAAATACTGGCTCAGTTCAGACAACACATTTCTCAACAGGTGGTTTTAGAACTCCATGGTGGAGTTGTTACACCACCGTTGAAAAATGTGTTGTTTTGAGGGAAAACACCATACTCCACACAGAATATCCACACTGTGCAGAGGAGAGTTCCTGCACAACCGTTGTGCTCTGTGTTGTGTGGAGGGCTCTGTGGAGTTTCTTGCTGCACTGAGTGGAGTTTCTGCACTGGCTAGAGAGTTCCCTGGCATCGGGAGGACTGGGGGAGGAGAGAGGGAAGAGAAACTGTCAATCAAATGCCATGTTGAGTTTACTCTACTCCAAGGGAGCCCACGTTCACACAACGGTGGTTGGAATATGTTGTGTGGTGAGTACCTCCTAAAAACTTCACTGTTGAGTAGAGTTTTCACACTGTGTAGAGAAAAGTGTTGTGTGAACTGAGCCACTGTCTCTCAAAATATACATTTCTAGACATAATTTCTCTCAAAATGTTCATTTTTTAAAATGCATTTCCATATGATTTCTGAGCTGAGAATTGCATTGCATTGCATTATCTGGAGAAGTGTGAAATTTGCGGGATAGCTACGCTTCGATCCATACATTAGACTAGGAGGTACAGATCAGGTGAGTTTGTATCATGGATATTGAATTCACTGAGAATTCCTGTTCCTGCTGCTATTAACCATATGCTCTCTGCTGAGTATCCTTTTTCATATGCCAGGAAAGCTGTGATGGGCAAGACTGAAAGCTACTTGTTCTCATCTGCAGCAACAATACTAAAATCATGGGTTGTATTCATTTGTGTCCCTCCACCGAACGGAAGGCTCTTCAATCCAGTGGAGGCTTCTGTGAGAACATAAGGCGGAGGAGGTGATTTTCACTGATTTCTCCTTCTCTCTACAGCTCTCTTCCCCCCCAACATCTGCTCTATAGTGTTGGGCGGCCCTTTGCAACAGTGTGTGAGATGGCATTGGGCGGCGGGGGGGTGGTACAAGAAAAATGGAGAATTTGTGAAAATTGCTTCTCTACCCACTCTATTCACAGAAGCTTCTGCTGGAGCAAAGATCCTTCCATGAATGGAGGGACACAATAGGATACAACCCATTGAGCTGATGTGTATGTTTTACTCCCCTTTGAACAGACATATTTCTCGGAGATCCCTGGATAGAAGGGGAATGACTCTCTTTCCACCAGAAGAAGGGAGAGGAAAAGGGAAGGGAGAGATAAATGAGATGGGCAAAATGGAACCAGTAGAAGCCAATAAACGATAGGTGATGGCAGATTTTGTGACTTCTTGTCCTTTCAAGCAAGTGTACACAATTTATAACCCTTATTTCTTAATCACACCAGCAAGTATCTTTGGTATTCAATTCAGGAGATTTTTTAAAAGGTTTTTTATGTTGCTTTCCGTCTATAAATGAAATGCTATACTAGTATTTGCTAAGTATAATGAGTTTCATTGTTATTGTTGTTGTTTTACTAAATAAAACAATTCTGTACTCAATTTCTCATTGCAGAGCTTTACTCAGGCTTTATTAAGGCACTGGCAGTATCAGGCTTAAGATGGTCAAAGCATGCAAGACTGAACAGTTCAGAAATCACAACATATGCATAAATTCTTATGTTTAAATATTTTATAGAACATGCAGAATAGATTTTCTGATTTCTACCTAGTTCTGACATGGGAAGTATTTACCTTGCATTGTTTCATACTGTGCCCTGCTGGACACTTTTGAAATCACACAGAGCCAAAGATTTTCTCTACTTTTATTTAGTTGACTTGGTGAAAAACTTCATTCTTTTTAAGGAGATACAATGACAACAATTCTTTATAATGTATGTTTCTGTGGGACTGTATAATAACTATAAGAACAACCCTACTCAATGTCTCCCATCCTGATCTCTTCCATAAATATGTCTATCTGGATCTAGACACACCTACAAGAGATCTTCCAAATGCAGAATAACTAAGTCAAAATTGTGGCCTTCTGCCATTTTATTTCATTTTTTTTAACCATCCAAATATTCTTATCTCAATTAATTTAAGCAAAACACAGAATTCATTGTCTTTGAATATTCGGATAATTAGCAATAGATATTTCTGCACAACTAAGTGGTTTAAGTTAAATATGCACTTAATTATTTCTGTCTAATGAACTCATCATACTTCTATCAGATTAACTCTGTAAGGCATTTACACAAGACACTAGCTTTTGTTTCCCTGTCAATAGTACACTGAAACATTATTATTAATTCATGTACACAATACATTACAAAATGCAATAAATTACAACTAAACTCTTCTTTCAAAATGCTATTTTATCATTGAGAATAATTTTGTAACACTTAGAAACTGGTTAACCACTTGCAAATCTATTGCTGACGGTAAACTATTGTGTTGTGTGTGTATGTGTGGGTATTAAAAAGCCCTGTATGTACTGACTAGCAAACGCTGATGCCTCTAGATTTTGTGTATAGGGGGCTGTCAGACATCTTTATTGCAAAATGCCGTCTGGAAAAGATGCAAAATAAAATTGCTAAAATGCAGAGAAAAATGGGGGGAGGGGGGCAAGAGAAGAGAAAAACAAAGACCCCCTTCCCTTTGCTTATGGAGTTCAAAGGCATAACATGCAGCACCCTGCAGCAAATGGGAAGCTACACTAATTTTAAAGCCATAAAATGCTATAAAGTGCCCTGCAGGGCAGGACTACACTGAAGCTAGTTGCACCTAAATAAGATATGGTTCATTTACTTCGCAGCTTAGCCTAATGTAATCATCAGCGGATTTCTAGCCTAGAGTTGTAACAGGCAAGTAGCCGATACTGCAGAGGCGACACTCCCAGCCATTGAGGAGGCTTCAGCTAGATTGCTGTTGATTAGAAAATTTTTCAGTTTTGACAAGCACTTAATGAACATAAATCGCACCTTGATTGGTTTCCATCGAAGCCACAGGCACACCTGAAAAAAAAGAGATTATCTCCCACGAAAGACCTTAGGAAACCTACAATCGTGTTATAAGCTTAGCCAAAAACATATATTTATAAAATACTGTTGAATGAAGCCAAGTAATTACACACACTGCCCATACATGCTCCTACCTTAAGACATAAAGGGATACTTTAGATTAAATCAGAAAGACGTTACAGCACAAAGAGACAAACATAAAATAAAATTAAGTATGCCTTTGAGATATTCTTATAAATCTTACAATTCCTTTGCAGCATTGAGACAGCAGCTTTCATGCAGGCCTTCCATCTACATCTATCTTTCTGGCTTTTGATCCAGTGAAGCATTTCCCCTGGCAGAACAGGGAAGGGCACGATTTTTGCCAGCTCTCTCCTCCCCCTGCAGCCCCATGTCCTCCCCAAATCTGCTCTGGAGGGTTGGGCCGGGCCAGTGCAAGACCTCCCACCTGCCCTCTCTTCTCTGCCCTCCCACCAAGTGGTGGCGGTGGCAGCCACACACCCTGTGTCTCTCCCTCAATGTCTTGCTCAGAGGAGTCCTTCATCAGAGCGAGGCAATGGCGGAGTGATGGCTCTGGAGAATGCGTTTGTCATGGCAGCACAGGTGATCTCCAGGGAAATCTCCCTGCCAATGCCTCACTCAGTAGAAGGACCCCCCAAAATGAGACATTTGGATCGGGTTCTCTGGAGAGTCAAGTTGGCCCATCTCTCTTCTGAGCAGTCAGCGGGTCTTCCAGAGTTCACCCACCTGATGCCGCATTCTAAGGAGTTGTCAAAGTGAGGCATCAGGCGCAAGGCACGCTGGAAAGCTGCTGTGAGATTAAAACATATTTGAAAGATGCATTTATCCACTACTAACCAGACAGTGCTTTCATCCAATACTTTTCTCAGTTTAAAGAGCCCAGTAAAATGTAGCATCCTTCAAATTCAACTAAATTTGCAAGTTGGCAGGTTGTACCTGATAGGCAAGCACCCATATATTTCTAGGCCAATTCTCACCCTATGTTAAATAACAAAGCATGAAACAGTCCCAACATCTGAAAAGAAGAAAATGTCTCAGTGATCAAGAGAAAATGTCTCCTTAATCTTTCTACTTCTGGAAATAGGAATGTTCTAATAGAAAGTATACTTGAGTTTGTTGAATCATCTTCTACCTTAATCCTGGCAAGACAAAACTACTTTGAGTGGTGAAATTTACTGATCTGGATACAGAGATTCAACTGATATTTGATGGGGTTGCACTGTCCTTAAAGAACCAAATACCTAAAGAACTTGAGCATCCTTCTCAATTCATTGCAAAAAGTTGGCGCACAGGTGGCAGCAATAGCCAGGTGTGCCTTTTACAAAATCTGACAGTATTTAGAGAAAGCTGACCTAGCCTCATGCATGGCCGAGTTACATCCACACTTAACTATTATAATGAGCTTTTATATGGGGCTGCCTTTGAAGATGAATTGGAAACTTCAGCTACTACAGAATGTGGTGATTCACGTCCTTGTTGGAGGTAGACAGACAGATAATATTATACCAGTTCTGTACGAGCTGCACTGGTTGCCAGTGCATTTCTGGACCCAATTTAAAGTGCTGGTGCTGCACTTTAAAGGTTGAAATAAGTTTGGGTTTAGACTGATTGAAGAACTGCCTATTTATTTATTTATTTATTTATTTATTACATTTCTATACCGCCCAATAGCCGGAGCTCTCTGGGCGGTTCACAAAAATTCCAGTCAACTCCAGACATTCTTGAATGGATCCATTTCAATCAGGCTTCAGGCCTAAATTTGGAATGGAAACTGCCTTGGTTGCCCTGTGGGATGGCTTTTGCCAAGAGAGGGAGTGCAACCCTGTTGATTCTCTTGGACCTCTCAGCAGCTTTTGATACCATTGGCCATGGTATCCTTCACGACAGGCATTCTGAGATGGGTGTTGGAGGTACTGTGATGCAGTAGTTCTTCTCTACTTGGATGGCTGATTCCAGAAGGTTGTGCTGGGGGATTATTGCTCTATTCCTTGGTATTATGGAGTTTCTCAGGCTCTTTTTTATCCCCCATGCTGTTTAACATTTACGTGAAATTACTGAGGGATGTTATCCAGAGATGTGGGCTGAGATGTCACCAATATGTGGATGACACCCAGCTCTATCTCTCCTTTTCATCAAATCGAGGTGAAGCAATGGGTCTCCTGAATTGGTGCCTTGCCATGATAGTAGAATAGACCGGGGCCAAAATCTTGAGACTTGATCAGACAAGCTAGAGGTGCTGTTAATGGGTACATGGACTTGGTGTTACAGACACCTAGGATGGTTCTAGAGCAGTGGTTCTCAACCTTCCTAATGCCGCGACCCTTTAATACAGTTCCTCATGTTGTGGTGACCCCCAACCATAAAATTATTTTCGTTCTTCTCTACACGATCCATTGTCATGGGATGGTTTGTTAATGAAAATAATACATAACAATAGCTTTAATAATACAAAAGATGATACATGACATAGTTCAGTCAATACAGTTTCCTAAGACCATCGGAAATATGTGTTTTCCGATGGTCTTAGGCGATCCCTGTGAAAGGGTCATTCGACCCCCAAAGGGGTCCCGACCCACAGGTTGAGAACCGCTGTTCTAGAGGATCTCAACTTCCATGCCAAGGCCACCTCATCTGGAGTGCCTTTTTGCACTAGTGGCTTATTTCATCTTGCAGACGCTGACTGCAGCCAGGAAATCAGAAGACGTTTACTTCTTGGGAGGAGAGCAATGACAAATCTTGATAAAATAGTTAAGAGCAGAGACACCACACTGACAACAAAGGTCCGCATAGTTAAAGCAATGGTATTCCCCGTAGTAACCTATGGCTGCGAGAGCTGGACCATAAGGAAAGCTGAGCGAAGGAAGATAGATGCTTTTGAACTGTGGTGTTGGAGGAAAATTCTGAGAGTGCCTTGGACTGCAAGAAGATCAAACCAGTCCATACTCCAGGAAATAAAGCCAGACTGCTCACTTGAGGGAATGATACTAAAGGCAAAACTGAAGTACTTTGGCCACATAATGAGAAGACAGGAAACCCTGGAGAAGAGGCTGATGCTAGGGAAAGTGGAAGGCAAAAGGAAGAGGGGCCGACCAAGGGCAAGATGGATGGATGATATTCTGGAGGTGACGGACTTGACCTTGGGGGAGCTAGGGGTGGCGACGGCCGACAGAAAACTCTGGCGTGGGCTGGTCCATGAAGTCACGAAGAGTCGGAAGCGACTGAACAAATAACAACAAAACCAAAAGAACCTGATTGATGACTTGGACCTGGCAGAACCAGAACCCTTCTAAACACACCTCTTGTCAGAGTAGGATTGCTTCCTGTCTAAGTGGTGTTCAACCTGTTCTGGCATGGGCCAAGGCACTTTGCAAACCGTGCAGTGCCCATGAGGCACTGTTGCACATGGCTATGTTGCTTTCTCCCAGCACAGAGAAAAAAGAAAGGAAAAAAATATTGTGTAGAGCAATGATGCCAGTGGACATGGATGTGACTCCCAGGTGGGTCCACATGCACTGATGTTGTCTGGCCCACAATGGACCCAGTGGGATGTATTTTGGATCCCCACCTTTAAAAATGTCTGCACCTCTGCCCTAATTGGTTTGGGACCACATTATCTGAAGTGTTGTCTATATTAGTCTGCCCAAGCATTAAGATCACCATCAAACTGGTGGGTAGAAGAGACAGGGCTTTCTCAGTGGTGGCCCCAGGCATTTTGAGGTCCGTCCACATAGAGATATGTAAGGCTTCATCACTGTTGGTTTTTTTAAAAAAAACTGGATTTGTTTATTCCAGTCAGCATTTAGTGCTTTAAAATCAGCTGCTGCTGCTACTGCTGAGTGTGCATATGTAGTGTGTACATGTGTTTTAATTGTTGTTGTATGCTCATGTTTTAGAAATATTGTAACCTGCCTTGTGAAGGCAGTATGACCTGAAAAGTGGGTTAAAATTCTCTTAAATGAATAGCTCAATACTTACATTTAAAAAAATAAAATTAAATCAGCACTAATGTCTTCAAAAGGAGGAGGGGAGAGAGGCCTGTGTTCACAGTCTGCTCATTGGGAATGATATAAAGGCATTTATGGTATCAATCCCGAGGCTGCCTTTTGCATACTTCCACCCCACCCCAATCTGAGCAAGAATCTCCCTACTGGGACAAGTAGTGCAAGCATCCATCCAAAGCAGCTGCAGTTCCACAACATGCACTTCCATATTTGGGAGAAACTTTGGGACGGCAGAAGCACAGACTTTCAAGACTTTTGAAAGACTTTTGTAAACCGCCCAGAGAGCTTCAGCTATGGGGCGGTATATAAATGTAATAAAAAAATAAGTCATATTCTATTCTTTGTAGAAGCAGTTGCTGTCTTCTCCACCTCCTCTAGTTTCTCGATTGTTCTTTCCACAACTATACACTCAAGATTCATTTCATAAGAAAAATGTAGTTCCAAAGAACATTAACTAATTATGCTCTTATTTTCCTTGATTATGAATAGAATAATTTATTACTTGTCTATTGGGTGAGTTTGATTATAGATCTTGAATCATCATTTGATAAATGTGAAATGCGTGCACACTTACATGTAAACTTGGATGATAGGTCAGTACACCATTATCACAGAGAGTAACGTATTTCTTCTTCCACTCTTTATTTAATGACTTGCCGCTTCGCTTTAGCAGCATACCCTGTCAGGGGGAAGAAAACAGTAACATGAAACACAGACAAGAACAGTAACGTACAAACTGACTTGATTTAATTTAGTATCTCCACATATACACACACACACTCACATATACTAGGGAGTGAAGAAGGAGTCAAAATTGTTTTATGATGGGACCAAGAGCAGCTACTTTCCCGTCGCAAAGCTCACATAATTATTGGTGTTGGTGTTAGAGCACTTCAACGGAAGAGAGAAAGAAGCTGAACGTGGATCATACCCTTTAATTACTTGGGGAATTTACAAAAAGAAGATAAACAAAGATTAGTCTTGATTACTTGCTAGTGGAGTAAACAGAATAGCTTGCCCACGCATTTCTGAACTGTTGTCATACTTTCTTCCCTGGGGTCTCATGTCTTATACACATTTTAACCAGCCTGGGACAAACTGGGGGAAAGCAACATGACGTAAGACCGTGAGACCAGCCAGCCCTAGACTAAACGGTGCCTGTGGCGTTACACCCCACAAGTCAGTTCCCTAATGTATGTCTAGAATTTGTAAGGCTGTTGTGTTTAGAATGTTGACCTGAGTGGGTGGAGATTGAATATCTTAGGAGAGGGGAGGAGGATATATAAGGGAATGACTGAGGGTAAAGGAAGGGGTGTTTTTAAAGTTCTTGGGTTCGAGGGAGAATTAGAGGATCAGGGTAAAGAGGGTTGTCTTTTGAGTGTAGTGTGCAGATAGTCAGTTGGTGTATATTAAACAATCCTGATAATAAAGAAAGTTCAAGAGTGAAGGTGTGAGAGAAAGGAAGTGTGTATGAGAAGAGAGAAAGGATTGGATGAGAGGTTTTAACAAGGGTCTGAAAAGTTTTATTATGAAACAAAGTTTGTGAACATTGAAATAATTTTTATTCAGTTTGTTTTACTACCACAAAAATCCCACGTGTCTCCTTGGCACTTATCATCTGCAGTTATATACATATAACACACGTTCTGACATTAATTCACCATCAGCACATGTCATTCACAGCGCATTATTTTATTCCTGAAATTATTCCTGTTTAACCCCTTTCTCCACATAGTTTGTAGAAAGGTGGTGTTTGTCCCTCACCTCAGGCTCATAAAGTGGTGGCGCTTAGCTTGAGCAGGGAGCGTCCGCGGACAGGCCTACTGTAAAGAGCCTGTGTCGTGCCCCGGTGCACCAGTGAAGGAATTCAACTGCTGAATACTTTTTTTTCTTTTTAGTAGTTCGACTTCACATGGTCCAGAATAGTCCTTGGGTTTGATACAGCTATCAGAGTTGAACACATGGTGCCCACCCCATCTGAGCAAAGCCTCCCCTGCTGGCAGCCCTCCATCTTGTATAGCCCCTGAACTGGTGTACCCCTACAGCTCCCTGTGGAGGGGCCTGTTCACTTCACTCCTCTGGTGCTGCCCCACAGCAAGGGGGAGGAAGCAGCCATATAATACTGGTGACCATTAAGTGAGTATAGAAAATGACAGTAGTCTGGGTTCTTTACCACCAAGGACCATGTTTATGGTGCCTAGAAGCAGGTTTTCAGTGTGTTTTCTTTATTATCTCTGCTAAGTTTTTTGTTCAGTAGCTATGGTCATATAAAAAAGTGGGGGTGCAACAGAAAAGGGGCTACAGCATGGGTTCTACACCAAGATGTTGATTTCTACAAACAGGTTGGGTTTTTTTTTTCTGGGGGGGGGGGAAACACATGAAGTCTTATGCATTGAAATCTACAAGTTGAGGATTTCTTTCAAAATTTGCCCAATGTTTAATCTGCATTTAATGTTTCAGTACAATGAAATTGCAACACTTCACCAATACTAATTTTATAGCTTACATTTATGAGAAATCAATTTTTTACTTCAGTCAAACTATAAAAGCTATGAGATGATAAATTCTTTGATTATTGCACCATATGACACCTGGTGGGAAGTGTGTCATGGTCCTCACTATTTTAATCAGAAACAACATCAAGTTTTTCATGAGCACGTCCTTCCTGAAGGTTTTCATTCAGGATATCATCCTAAGTGTGTTTGCATCAGAAAGATCATCCTAAAGGTTATCATCATGAACTTCTTACTCCTTCACATCAGTTCTGTTAGTGCAGCCACAACAAGCACAAAACACATACACTCACCTGCACTCGCAGGCACATTCACAACCCGACTTGCAATTGCAAGTCACAAAATAGAGGTTATTCAGAGCTGTAGCTTATAATGTTGGGATGTGTTTCAGTGTCCCACCAGCCACCTTTCGACTCCGTTCCATAGCCAGCAGGTTCACATCAAGCCAGTGCTAGACCTGATAGAAAACTTTGACAGATGAATTTAGGTTCTTAAACATGTCCATATGCCTATGAAGATCAGCATTTCCATGAAACTGTTTGAAGACTTATTTTTCACTCTCCTATATAGTGCTGATGTTGTATCATAATCTGTCATAGCATGGTGAAAGAGAACATGATGAGACATTCCGCCCAGACAAGAGTGAAGTTGCTGACCACTGAACACTTTGTCATAGTAAACCTTTAGCCCTGGAATGAGCAGGCAAGTATCCAAAATCTTGTCTACAAGAGCAACAAGGAGAACTAAGAGGTCAGTCTCTATCCCAGCAATAATCTTACCTCTTAACATAGTAGATTTTATGACCATGCAAACAACCCATCAGCAAAAGCCTAGATACCATTATTATTATTATTATTATTATTATTATTATTATTATTATTATTATTATTATTTTCTATAGCACCATCAATGTTTCACCTCTGAAGCATGTAGATGCTGTGGCAGAAGTACAATGAGGCTTACTTTGTCTCCCATAATTGACAGGAAAGAGGACGGGGTGTCACAACTCTATCATATTGTTTACTTGTTAAATTCACAATAAAAATAAAAAGCAAAAATATTGTTTACTTCAACTTGTAATGACTGTGCTTTTCATCTTTTATGCTAGCCAGTTTGTACCCATCCAATACTATGGTAATCTTCTCTCCATAGTGTTGTTGTTGTTTGTTTTTGTTGTACATATCTGATATAGCACAAGCATAAGTTTTGGAATTTTGAAGGTCAAGGCCATTCAACATGGTGCAACAGATGGATCCCATCAATCAAAATACAGGAACTATGAAGTAGTGCACATGGAACTGCCTGTACATATTTTCAGTATATGAATCACAAATGCCTTGTGCCCTTTCTTCACTGATGTCATCAACAACTCATGTTGGCCATGGTGCTAGTGTATAGGCAGGACACAATGATAACTTCACTTTTCTTTGAATGTCATTAACAATGCAGTGAAACAGCTTGTTGGAATTAACAATCGCTGTGTCTTCTCCTATCTTCATTGACTTATTTATGGAGGAATAAGTCATGCTTCTTCTCTGCAAATGAAGATCACTGTAGATTTTACCTAAACATATTTCCATCACAGAAATGCCACACTGCAGTGAGTCGTGTCACTTGATGCTGTTGTTTCTGACTGTCCCATTGCCAGTGAGACTAACTTTTCAGAAGGCTTTCCAAATGGAGAGTGTAACTTCAGCTAGACAACAAACATTTTGGTGTCCTTGCTACCTCATTTTTGCCTTGGTTCATACACAGTTCAATGCGCTCCTCTGAAGTCATTAGAAGCACTTTGGCAATTATGTTGCTTTAATGTTTGTTTGTTTATTTATTTATTTACTTGCCTTTCAAGTAAAAATGGTACTTGAGGCAGCTAACAATAAAATACCATGGGGGGGGGGGGAGACTAAAAAAGTATAATGATAAAACTAATTAAAAATACAGGGGGGTATAAAAATATAAAAATACAGGGGGTATAAAAGTATAAAAATAAAACTAATTAAAAACACATCAATTAAAAACATGTAAGTAAAAAATAAACAAGTAGCACTGACCAGATTAAAGCTGGGGGCAGGGGGAATAGGTGTGTGTAAGAAAGAAAGGCAAGTGTCTGTGCATAAGACGGAGACAGACAGAGAATGCGTGAATAGGGGGACAAACACACTGGGGGCTGTATGCCCGCACAAGGGATGACGCCACTTGGGGTGTAACCTCACTCACTGCTGGCATGAAGCCCCAAACATGCTCTTCTGGAGCCATTTTAGTCCTCAGGTTGAAATAGCCATTAGGTTCCCCATCCCTGAACTAAGGCATGTGTCACCATGGCTAAATCTGACATCTCCAGGAGCAGGCAGAATTGGCACACTAACCTAATCCATATTTAGCCACCACCAAAACTTGGGAATCTAGGTTCAGAGCTGAATCCAGTAGTACACCCAAGCTGCACACCTCAAGAGGAGGAGTTCAATCCCTAGTGTGGTGTAGTGGTGTGGAGAGTGTGGTCTAGTGGCTAAGGTGTTGGACTGGGAGTCGGGAGATCGGAGTTCTAGTCCCCACTCGGCCATGGAAACCCACTGGGTGACTTTGGGCCAGTCACATACTCCCAACCCAACCTACCTCACAGGGTTGTTGTTGTGAGGATAACATAGAGAAAAGGATTATGTACGCTGCCTTGGGTTCCTTGGAGGAAAAAAGGCGGGATATAAATGTCATCATCATCATCATCATCCCTGATCTGCCTTTTGACTGACAAGAAGCACCTCTGTCTTGTCTGGATTCAATTTGTTTACCGTCATCTACTACTCCATTACCAACATCAAACACCAATTTACAATTTAGACAGCTTCTGTGGGTTTAAATGGAAAGGAAACAAAACCCAAAACTCCAAATGGCCTATCCCAGTGATTTTATGTATTTGTTAAATGGCAAGAAGGAACCCTGATAGGCTAATGGCCACTGAACAGGAGGCCCCCATCAACAACTTCTAAGATTGACCCTCCCAGAAGGACCTCCAAATCCCATCCCAGGCAGACATCCCAAAAAGATACCAGGATTAATTGTATCAAAAGCTGCAAAGTGTTCAGCAGAACCCACAGGGACACACTCCTCCTGTCCAGTTTCTGGTTGTAGAACATCCAACATAGCAACCAAAGTAGTCTCTATTCCACAACGAGGCTTGAGAGTAGATCGAAATTGATCTAAGTAAACCATCTCATCCAGAAACACTTGGGGTCAAGATGCCACTACATGCTCCAACACCATTTCCAAGAATCTAATACTGGGACTAGCTGAACATTATTCAATACTGAAAAGGAGAGTCTCCTATATCCATGAAGGTGCTCTGTTATTACTTACTGAATTTTTAGGGAGGTGTTCTTGGGAGGTTAGGCTAACCCCTTCCCCATTTGCTACAACCCCCCCATCAGAATTAAGCTGGGGGGGGGGAATTTCCATTGGTGCCAATGAGAACTCCCCTCCCCTCCCCTCCCCTCCCCCCTTACATGGGTTTGAGGAAATTTTCTCCAGCAAGGAAAGAGAGAAAGAGAGAAGTAGGGGAAGTGATAAAGGTAAGTGGAGCAGAAACAGAGAAAAAATGTGTTTATTGTCCTCGTAGAGGTCATCAGATGGCATGCTCCTGGTGGTTCCACATGGACCTATGGCCCAATTGGCATCCACCTGAAGAAGAGCTTTCAGTGGCTTCCTTTCTATGGAACATCCTGCCTCTGAAGATCAGGCAGGCACCAACATTGTTTTGGTTTTGGTGCCTGCTGAAAACATCTTTATTTCAAGAAGTTTTCCTTGATTGACCATCCACAGTTCTTATTGGTATTCTGTTTAAAACAAACAAACAATACTTCATAATATGGTGTGGATTTTTTTTATCCTTTATTGTTCACTGCTCTGGAATCTGTTTAGATGGGGAGTGGTATATAAATGTAAATAAATAAAATTGTTTTGAACTACCTCAGATGGAGAGAAGAAAAGTGCCAGGGTGTCATTTCAAAAATGTGATGTTGCATTGCAATTATGATATGCTCAAATTTATTTATTATATTTACATACCGCCCCATAGCCAAAGTTCAAATTGCATGCATATAAGATTTACAAGTGTTTGGGAATGGTTTACCAGTATTCAGTAAATGTACAAATAGCTGATTTGCATGAGGGTTAGATTCAGTGGTAAATTGATGCCTTCTGTTGGCATTTTGTTCATAGTTAGGTGGTATTTTTCTATTACTAGAAGTTTCCCCCCCCCTTTTAAGCAGAGAATTGCAATATGAATGTTTGACTCAATTAAGGAACACATCTAATTGTGTTAAAGGCTGTTTTGTGTGAGAACCATGGCTAATAGTAGCTATTATTTGAGCATATGAAATTGCTGTCACATTATCCCAGATTGTTGTCATCACTTTAGCCAATTAAATAACAATGGAGGATATCTGGGTAGTAAGAAGCCTCATGTATGTTTGCTGTCATTTAAACTCATCAACATGATTACTAGTCTGAGCAGTGCAAAAGAAATAAAACTTCTATGAATTGTCAATCTACTGCTCATTCATACTAATTTTTATCTTTTAAACATTGAAAGTTAATTTTTGTGGCCTTCATAAAAGTAGTCTGCTTTGACTCATTAGATTCTATGTGAAATCATCACCTTGGATACTAAATGCTTTTGTGTTCCCAAGCTTTGTTGTACTGGCTTTCTAAGGCAAGAAAACAGCTGCTCAAGCTTCTGAATGAGTTACTTGATGAAATGTTGTTCTAGCTGTGTTGACTACTGTAGTCCTCAGCTGGAATGGAGAGAAGGGAACTTGGGGTATTTTAAATTCTTCTATAAATAGTTGAAGTGCACTTTAGTGAAGTGGCCGTAATGGTAAAATTTTGCAACCTTTATTGCTCTTATTTTAGAAAAATCAATAGATAGAGGGAGCAACCCTCTATCGCCTAGACACAGGGGCCGTTTCTACACCTGCCTTTTTTCCTGGGATCTCCATTTTCCTGGGATAATCCTTAGGTGTAGAAAGGGCCAGGATCTTTTGGTTTCCCGGCTCCGAGGCTGTAGAAAGGGCTCCATGCTGGGAGCCAGGAAACTGTGCCCTCTGCTTCTCCCCATCACCCTCACAGGCTCTTTGGATCTGAACCATTTGGGGGGGGGGGCAATAGAGCACTGCAGCAGTAAAGGGGGTGGGAAAACTCCAATGAGCAAGTTGAATGCCATTCACGGATCTTTGGATCCAATCCATTATCTCAGTAATCCTTACAGCATTCCAAAAGGTAGACGGGTGCATATACAATACATTGTGTTCAAATCATGTTTTGGGTGGAGAAATGCTGTCAAGTTATAAGAGTTCCAAAATTACAGAGTCTGAGTTGATGCAGTCACACAATAGATATACAGTTTTGATTATCCACATATACTACTAAGCCAACAATATGTCCTGTGTATTCACTTATGATGCTGATCATTAGGCAAAAATATACCCAAGTTAATAAAAATACCTGCCAACTAAATTTCAGTACTACTGATCCTAATAGACCGTTGGTCTGATCCGGCATGGCACTTCTTATCTTCTTAATGTAAGCAAGTGTAAAGCGATGCACATCGGGCCAAAAAAATCCTAACCTCTCATATACAATAGAAGGAGCTGATTGTCCAGGAAAGAGATTTTGGGGTTGTGGTGAATAGCTCAATATACACATTGGCCCAGCATGCAGCTGCTGTGAAAATGGCAAATTTCATGCTAGGGGATCGTTAAAAAAGGAACTGAAAATAAAACTGCCAATATTCTAATGCTGTTATTGAAAACATGGAATCTAAAAAAGGCATTGCAGAGTTAAAAAAAAAAAGGAAGCCAAAAAGATTAAGGGGCTGTAGCAATTCACATGTGAGGAAAGGTTACAACAGATGCAACTTTTTAGCTTATTTATAATATTTTATCCCTCACCTCCGCCAAAAAGGCTTCTGGAGTGGTTTACATTCAATCAGTAAAGAAGACCGTCCCTGCCATCAGGCTTAAATTCTAAAAAATACATGACACACAAGGAAAAAGGGATGGGTTGGGAAGAGGGGAAAAGAAATTCAGGAGTCTGTTCAGCATGGCTGGTGGGAAGGCCCTGCTCCGCCCTTGCATCTCCCAATGGAGGGACAGGCCAGCAGCTCCTTCTTCCTCCCAACAGGGTCATGATGTCAGTTAGTCCTGGGAAGAGGTGTTTCCAACTGGAGCAGGCCCTGGTGGTCTCTGCTTGCTCCTGTCTCCCCCACTTTCTTCTTTAGAAAGCAAGACAAGTAAAAGACTTGGGAAAGTCCCATGTGCAATAGTGGATAGAGTGTTAGGTGGTGATTCAGGAGATCTGGATTCTAGTCCCCATTCAGCCATGAAGCTCTCTAGGTGACCTTGGGTCAGTCACTGACGCTCAGCCTAACCTACCTCACAGGGTTGTGGGTGAGGATACAATGGAGAGGAGGACCACCATATAAGCCACCTTGGGTTCCTTGGAAGGAAAAAAGTGGGCTATAAATGTAATAATATTTTTTTTCAAAAAACCGTAAGAGGTTTGTAAAATTATGCATGGCATAGAGAAAGCAAGATAGAGATAAGTTTAGCTCCCTCTCTCAAAACACTAGAATTTGCTTTCACCCAATGAAGCTGAATAGACAAAAAAAGTACAACTTCACACAGCACATAATTAAGCTATGGAATAAGCTGCCACAAGGTATAATGATGGCCACCAACATGGATAGCTTTAATAGGAGATTAGGCAAATTCATGGAGGATAAGGCATTCAATGGCTACAACTCATGACAGCTATATAAAACCTCCAGTATCAGCGGCAGTATGCTTCTCAGTATGAGTTGCAGAGCAGCATAGGGGCTCAAGTGGGAGAGGGGTGCTCTTGTGCTCATGTCCTGCTCGTGGGCTTCCCATTGGGGCACCTGATTGGCCATGTGCAGGAACAGAACACTGGACTAGCTGGGCCTTCGGTCTGATCGAAAATTGCTCATTATTTAAGTTTTCATAGCCAAAGGCTGCTTGTTCAGTTGTGTGATCAAAAGGTAGAGATAGAACAGGAACTATTTCTCTTCAAAAGAATTCTTCATTTGGTTGTAAATAAAATCTTGCTCCTGCAGAAACAGCTTTGGCACACAGGGAATTCAGTTAATCTACTCTGCCGTTGAAATAAATCATAATTCCAAGCAAGAACTTCATGCATAATATAAGAAGACACATGTTAAAACATTTGTTTCCTTAACCAGGCTTTACTCACTATTCAATTTACATACTCCAGAAATACACTCTGAATATAAGTGGAATAGATGCATAATGGTCAAGCTCTTTATTTATGTTTTCAATGCATTTTGCCAGCTGTAATGAACAATACTTTATAAGTAAGAATAGCTTAGTTTCTATCTGATATTTTCACTAGGAATGTGTATTCTGTGTCTAGTCCCAGGAGATTATTGCAAGCTAAAAGCAATGTAAAGAATACAAGCTTTAAATAACTTACAAAGTTAACATAATGAATGCATGTATTATCTGAAATCCATCACTAAGTGGCTCACTGTAGCCCCAAGCTGCGATAAAACGCCACTCATAAATTTATATTAAAGCTCTATTCAATAGCAATTATTTACCAACAAAGATTTATTGATTCGTTTGCTGTTAAAGTCTGAATTCCTAACTGAGCCAATCAGCCTGTGATATTGGCCTTCAAGGCATCAAGCTATGGTACAGGTCACTATCATGTTCAGCATCCTGATTATACTGGTAACACCAAGCAGTTAATGAGTAGAATCCCACTTGGGATCAATTAAAAATGGTGGCTGGCCAGTCAAGGGACTGATATAGTACTCACATGTGCACTAGTATCTACCATGTATGTTAAGACATCACTAAGCCTTTTGCTTGATATGGATCACTATCTGTTTCATTGACTCTGACAGACAATCAATGGAAAAATTAAGAAGTATGTGGCTAGTTTGTTTAGTGACCTTACTTTCTGGCACCTGAAAAACTTATAAACTCCAAGAAGAACCAACATATTAGTATACTGAGAGAGCGGGGAGGTGTCTGGGTTTGGACAGTCTTTACTTCTTGAAGATGACATGAAACCATGTCTCTCCAAAATAAAAGGCACTGGTTTTGTATGAAAAGCACTTTTGAAGAAAACAATCTGCTTTTCCTTCCTGATAAATTAGCAACTGCTCCATGACAACACAAATACCCCTGCTCCCCCAGTGGCCAAGCATAATTGCAAGCTGAGAAGAGGACCTGAAGAAGTGGCCTTGAAAATGAACAGAAGACCCACACAAGCTGATATAAGGGAGAATTAGATTTCTGAAGACATTCTCGTTCCAAGCCAATTAAAGTTTTAAATGTCAAAGCCAGCACCTTCAAACTGGTAACAATTGCGGCCAGCAGAAAATCACTGCAGAATAATCTGTCTAGACACCTCCCTATCAAACCCCTTGTAGTTGCATTATGGAAAGTGGCAGGTTCCAGACTGTGTTCAATGGCAGTCCCATATAAGGTGCATTATAGGTATCAAAAGCATGAATGGCTATGGCCTGGTGTAGTTTCCCCTGGAAAGAATGCAGTTGTTATACAGAAGAGCAATGGCAAAAGGCACTCCTAGACACCACAGCAGCCAGTCATGAATCCAAATCCAGGAGAACTTTCAAACAGTACTTCTTCACACAGCGCATAAATTATGGAATTCACTACCGCAAGACACAGTGATGGCCACCAATTTCAATGGATTTAAAAGGGGGTTGGATAAATTCCTGGAGAAGGCTATCAGTGGCTACTAGTCCTGATAGCTAAGTGCAACCTCCAGTATCAAACTGCCTGTTGTGTGCACCAGTTGCTGGGGAAAATGGGTGGGGAGTGCTGTTGTAGAGAAGTTTCCTCTTTTGAAGTCAAATGTGACTGCGTTGGACTTCCTGGGCAGTTTCCCACTTAAATTGGGTGTGGGTGTGGGTGTGGGTGTGGGTGTGTGTGTGCGGGTGCGTGTGTGTGTGTGCGGGTGCGTGTGTGTATGTGTGCACTGGCCATTCTTAAATGCTGTGGGGGCCTCATCCCTGCACACTGTAAGTGGCCTTGCCACTGGAATCCCAGCAAATTTTGCTGGGGAGAAAGTTGCATGGGGATCAGCCTACCAGGTAGTTTTTAATGTAAATGAGCACCATATACAACTCGGTGACAAAGACCCCCCCCCTTTCAAATTTAAGAGTGGAGGGAGTGGAGATCGCAAAGTGATCCTTTGTATGAGTATGTGTACCAATTTTATCTATGAAATGTTGGCAGACACAAACATTTCACCTAAAACTATCAAGACTGACAAAAACTACAAAAAGCTTGCAATAGATATAGATATATATTTTCTGGATTCAGCTACATATTACATACGAATGTGTGCAACCCCCAATAAATATGGAGTATTCTGATACTACTGTGAATTACACACATGCACACACACACACACACACACACTAAGTAAGGGTGCATTCCTCTGCAAGTTTAAACAGAAAAAAAGTTCAGCATCTCAGCCAAGCACCTGAAGACTGGACTAACTTTAAACCTACAAGTGCAAATTAGGTATTTTCCCTTAAAATAAAGTATTTTTAGAAACAAGAATTCTAGGAAGCAGAACATGTAGGTCAGAGGCAGGCAATGTGGTGCCCAGGGGATCAATCAAAATACCTCACCCATCCACAGGTGTTCCCATATTTCTATCCATGGTAGGGAAAGAAGTTCATCACTCGTTCTCCCAAATACTGTTTTGTAATCTACTTCACCTGACTATGTTTCCCTTTTAAATAAAACCCCATCAAAAATGTCAGGAGACAAACTGTACTGCAGGGCTGTCACATACTGTTCTCTTACTCCTTCCTTCACAATATGGGTAAACCATAAACTACCTTATCTGGTTGTTAGAGACATGTTTACATTGAATACAAATTATTTACCAAGGCCACAAAATCCCTCCTTGTCAATTCAAACATTTCATTTATTAAAAATATTGCATAACTTAGGCATTCCTATATCCGTGTGTTAACAAGGGTTTCAGGTATCTCTCTCTTGGGTCCCTATACAGAAGGCAAATTACCATGTAGTGAATAATGTCTTCCACTTGATGTTGGCCACAGATGCATAATCTGCATTCAAATGGCACCTTGTAGTGTCTGTCCAGAACTGTAGTTGGCATAACTTGGAATCTCAGTTCAATAAAAGCATTTCTTAGGGGAAGAGGCCTCAGTTTGGACAAATAGTTGGCTCTGAAATGTTCTGTTTTCAAAAGAGGGAACCACCAGGAGAATTTAGAGTTTTTAATTAGTTGCAGATCCCTGCTAGAATGTATCCAAAATAGCCAACCCCTCAGTTGTTTCTTATCCATATCAAGGACAGTGTTCAGCTCAGAAAATTAATAGCTATGGAGGAGCTTTTGGAGTACTGCCATCAAATAACAATTTTTGTTCATTCCCAGGTAAGACATAGCTGGAAGACGTTCATTTGGCAAGGCGGCAATTTGTTTAAAATACTTCAACTGAGCACACTCTACTCTTGTCCTAATAGATGGCCATCCAGATTCTGTATGCAAAAAAAGCTGCAGGGGTTCCGGATGAGAGAGAGTAGAATTTTCAAAGAAAATTGTTCTGCACAATTTCCAGGTCATTAATGATGGTGTTGTTAACCCCCCAAATTTCAGACCCATAAAGCATTTGTGTTATTGCTTTGATGTTGAAAACTTTTAGGGCAGGTTCAATCAACTGTCCCCCTTTATTATAATAAAACTTCATTAAAGCCCCTATAGTTTTCTGTTTCACAGCCTCCCTATGCCCTTTCCATGAGAGAGACTCACTGAAAACAATGCCCATGAATCTAAATGAACAGGCTTGTTCAATAGTATGTTGGGCCAAAATCTATGCGTAGGACTGAGACTACAAAACAAAACAAAACATTATCTTGGTCTTAGAATAGTTTATTGCCAAGTTTTCATATTTACAATAAGCACGAATGAGTTTAAGAGATTTTTCAGACCCAATCACACAAGTGAAATAAGTATTATGTCATCTGCATACATTAAAATAAAAATCTTTCTATTCATAATTACTGGGGAAGGAGAGTTTACTTGAGCTAACTGTGACACCATATCATTAGCATAGATATTGAAAAGGGGGGGGGGGGAGCCAAAATGCATCCTTGTTTTACTCCCTGCGTTGTTTTAAAGCCTTCTGTTACAGAACCATTCAGACCAACTCTAACCCTCATTTCTGAGTTGCTGTATAATTCCTTTAACAGTATCAAGAGTCTATGATCAATATTGGTGTTTTGTAACTATTCCCATAGTCTGTTTCTGTTAATAGAATCAAAAGCACTGAGAGATCAATAAAAGCTGCAGAAAGATGTTTCTTAGTATATTTCCTGATAGTATAATTCAGTGTAAAGCATTGATCAGTAGTATTGTATCTGCTTCTAAAACCAGCTTGTTCTTCATGTATAATTTCATTCGTTTCTAGCCAATCTAGTAATTTTTGGAGTAAGTGCCTTGCATATATCTTTGAAGAAAGATCTAACAAGCTGACTGGCCGATAGTTTTGTGGGTCATTCAAGTATGATGTGGTCACTTTCCCCTAGAGTTCCTGTAATTGCCACTTTATCCATTAAGTCTTCCCTATTGGTCAATATCAAGTCAAGGATAGCCAATCCTCTAGTTCCTTCCACCACTTTCTGCAAGAGAAAGTTATCACCCACACATGTCAGGAATTTCTTGGAAGGGCTGCTTTTGGCAGAATTTGTCTCCCAACAGTTATCAGGGTAATTGTAGTCCCCCATCACTACTACATCACACTTCCTTGAAACACTGGTTTGCGTCTCAAAAGTTTAATATTCATCTTCTCCTTGATTGGGTGGTTGGTAGTAGACTCTGACTATCATGTTCTCTTTATTGTTTGCCCCGTTTATTTTAATCCGGATGCTCTTGATTGGACTCGCAGGCTAATCCACCTGTACTTCTATGCAGGGATAGGTATTTTTAACATATAGTGGTACTCCGCCTCCCCTTCTATTTCTTTTGATCTTTTTGAACAAGTTATATGCTTCAATTGCTATATTTAAGTCATGGGAGTCGTTATACCTATCAAGTCGTATTTGCCTTCATGTATTAAGAGTTCAAGTTTGTTCTGTTTGTTTCCCATACTCTGGGCATTAGTATATAGACATCGAAGATCATGTGTTTTATAGTCTGGCTTCATTCCTACATTGTTGTGAACACTATTCTTAGGCGCTATTGGAGCTGTTCTGTGTTATGGGGCATAAGCCTTCATCAATTGTTGCCTCCAAGTTCATGTCTTCCTCGCCTGTAGGATTCATTCCAGACTGTGGAATACCCTCCCCTTGGAGGCGCGATTGGCGCCAACATTGATTTCATTTCGATGCCAAGTAAAAACGTGGCTTTTTAATAAAGCCTTTGATGGCTAAACTCACTGGCGCATTGTTTTAACTGTTTTAACTGCTTTTAAATTATATATTGTTTAAACTTGGTTCATGGTTTAATTTGTTTTTAACTGTGCATATTTATTGTTTTATACTGCAAGCTTTTATCTGTATGCCGCTCTGAGATCTTAATGATATAGGGCAGGATATGTTTTAAATAAATAAGCCCTCCTGATGAAGTTCTTCATGGTGTGGCCAAACACATTCTTCCCAGTTCTTGTGAGGTACATGCAACCCGTCCCTTGCCAGCAGTCCATCTTCCAAGTAGTGTAGCCTGTGGTCCCAGAATCTGAATCTCTCATGTCGGCGCCATCTTTGTAGCCAGTCATTCACCGGGAGTATTTTTCTTTCCCTCTGTATTCTTCTTCTAAGAACTGGGAGGATGGATGAGAAAACTATCTGGGCCCTAACATTCTTGAGTTTCCTTCTCAGAGCTTCAAAATCTGATGTGATTTCTTCATAGCTCCGCTTGACAATATAATTTGTTCTTAAATGGATGAGAAGAAAAGGGTATGTGACAGTGGGCTTTATGAGCTTTGGCAATCCTTCAGTCACATCTCTAATCTGTGCTCCAGGGAGACAGCATACCTGGCGAGTCCATGGGTCTTCACAACATACTTGGGTTTCAATCCCACACAACAGGGAGTCTCCCACAACGATGACTCTTCTTTTCTTCTTGGTTGACTGATGTTCTGCCTCTTGTTCACTGTTGCATGGTGTCCCCTGTAATTCTTCCTCTGCAGGCTGTCCTCCAGTCTCATCCTCCAGTAGCAGAAAGTGATTACATAACTCTAATGGTTCCACTGATGCAGAATATCTTCCGGTTCTGCTCCTGTCACCTTTTTCCAGGGAGTTTCCCCTTCATTGGCTTTCCTCATCTCAGCATTCTCCACTTCTGCTTTAGCTTGCTGTTTCTCCTCACTCTTTTGTGCTTCTTGTTGCTGTTGCAGTTCCACCGTTTTGTCTAAGAACTCTTTGCCTTCTCTTATTCCTTGTAGGGTGGACATTTGCCACTCTAGTCCTCTCACTTTTTCTTCCAATAGTGCAACCAGCTTGCACTTGTTGCAGGTATATGCCATGTTGTTCTCAGGCAGGAACACCATCATAGCACACACTTTGCAGGTCACCACCACTAGAGACTCCTTTCCATCCATGTTCTCTATTTCTGTTTTGTCTCTTCCTTTCCGATTGTATTGGAATTGTCTGTGCTTTGTCCTGTCCTCTCTGAAGGTGCACAACGAAGTCCCCTACAATGTGAGTGTGACTTATGAGAAGAAAATTTTGTTAAGGACCTCCCCCTGACAATTTCCTGCTTGCTCCTCCTGTTAGCTCACTCTGATCACTCTCTCTCTCTGGGAGTTGGCTTCCTTTTGTAGCTTCTAGTCTAGCTGGGACAGCTTCTCTTCTCTGCTGCTGCTCAGTTTGGAGTTGGGAATCAGACTGAGACTACCTGCCCACTCAGCTGCTGAGAGCAATCAGGCCGCATCACTTCAGGACACACCCCTTGACTCAGAAGCACATGGCCTCTTTGAATAGGCAGCCTCCTGGATTTACTTGAGGCCTCTCTCCTCCTTGTCCTGGTCTCCTCTTCAACTACACTCCCCCTGACAAACTCCTGTTTGCTCCCCGTTCGTTTGCTCAGATTGCTCACTCTCTGGGAGTTGGCTTCCTTTTGTAGCTTCTAATTCAGCTGGGGCAGCTCCTCTTCTCTGCTTCTCTGACCATAAGGTAAGAAGACACTGAAGAGGGGATGGTGGTTGGGTTGTGTGACTGCAGAGATGACCACTCCAAGAACTAGTTACAGGTAAGCAACCTGTCTTTCTTCTTCGTGGTCTTTGTGCATCACACATTATGGTAGATTAGCTGATGGCATGCAGCAAAGGCCCTGCTGATGGCTCCCGTATCTCACCATCTGAATCAACACCATATAGGCTCGTCTCCAGGAGGGTGAACCCCATTGTGGTGTCGGCACTGACAGTGGTCTTGGGGTATCAGGACATGGCATTGGCAGGGTCAGTGTCAACTGTCTTGGCACTGATACATCCCGAATTGTCAAATCCAAGAGAGGAGAAGGTGGCGGGATGGCCTTCTTTGAGCCGTCTCTCACCTTTTTAGTTTCTGGACCCTGTTTAGAGGAGTCTTTCTCTCTTTTTTCCCTTGTGTCTTAGAGTATCTGAAGAAGACTTAGGTAATTTAACCTTCTTGGATATTTTATGTGTTGCCGTTGCTCCTAAGGAGCAGCTCAGCGCCTGCTGATCTGATCAACCTGTGGTTAGAGTCAAGGATCTTATGTGAGGAGTGGATTCCATGGCCGGTTTCTTTGGGGCAATGGCACGAAGGCTGTGCTCCCAAAGGACAGCTCTGAGGTGGTCCGAATGATTGCACCTGGTTTGTTTGGAAAATCTCATACAATGAGCACACATTTCAATGATATATCCTTCTCCCAAGCAAATTAGGCACAGTGAATGACCATTTGCAGGACATAATTTACTGACACAATGCACACATTCCCTGAATAGTGCCTTCAGTGCCATGCGCTCAGGAGAGAAGTCCTGAAATGCCTAGCAGGGAGAAGGAGAGAAAAAGGAAAGATTGCTGTTGTTACAGCCTTGGTCGCCCTGTATGATGACCTCTGTCGGGAGAAAGACAGGGGGAGTGTGACTCTGTTGATTCCCCTTGATCTCTCAGTGGCTTTCGATATCATCGACCATGGTATCCTGGAACGTCTGGCTGAGTTGGGAGTGGGAGGCACCGCATTGCAGTGGTTCCGCTCCTACTTGGCGGGTTGGCTCCAGAAGGTGGTGCTGCAGCTTGTGCAAAATGCGGCGGCCAGATTGATAGCTGGAACAGGGAGGTTTGACCATATAACACCGATTCTGGCCTGCTTGCATTGGTTGCCTATACGTTTCCAAGCCCAATTCAAGGTGCTGTTTTTAACCTATAAAGCCTACCTGGCTTGGGACCGCAATACCTGATGGAACACCTCTCCCGACATGAACCTACCTGTACACTGCACTCAACATCTAAGGTCCTCCTCCGAGTGCCTACTCCGAGGGAAGCTCGGAGGATGGCAACAAGGGAGAGGGCCTTCTCGGTGGTGGCCCCCTGACTGTGGAATGATCTCCCCGATGAGGCTTGCCTGGTGCCAACATTGTTATCTTTTCGGCGCCAGGTCAAGACTTTTCTCTTCTCCCAGGCATTTTAACAGCATTTAACAACGTTAAGTTTGTTTTTAATGGACCCCAGAATTGTTGTTCTTAAATGGATAGTGTTGATTTTATACTGTTGTTTTTATGTTTTTGATGGTTTTTAAATTTTGGATAATTATTAATATTTACCATTTTTAACTGTTGTAAACCGCCCAGAGAGCTTCGGCTGTGGGGCGGTATATAAATGTAATAAATAAATAATAAATAAATATAAATAAAGAAGTGAGGAAAAGAAATTAAGATTAAGGCGCTCCAGAGAGGATTGTTTCTAAGTGATCGAAGAGAAGCTTCTAGCAAGTCAGTCTCCAGGAACTGAGGAGATGGGCGGGAACCCCTCTGGACATGCGCAGTAGGATGGTGGGGGAGAGTTCCCGCCAAACAGCACCCTTAGCAATAGAAATTTCTGAATCATGTGTGTGATGCACAGAGACCATGAAGAAGAACATACTGCTACCAAGCAGGCAGATTTAATAACTCCTTTATGGTACTGGCAGTTTTACCTCTGATATCAGAAAAGGTACAAAATATGCAAAGCTTTAACACTGGGGCATTTCAACATGGAAGACCTTTACTTACTGCCAAGATGTCTTTGGCTGTAGGAATAATTTTAAAATATTTTGAGTGTTGACCCACTCTAAAATATTTGTAACGGTTAAATACACAAAGTCACAGTTTATGCACCAAGAAAACTGAACGCAATTAACACATTCTCTTAATCAAATTATGAAATACAACATATTGGGAGTGGGAGTAGCAATCAACATATTACCTCCTGTTTAATTCAGTAGGGGAGCAGCATTAACAGAGGGAAAGTAATCTGATAGATCCAGTTTTACTCGTTATAAAAGCATGAAGCAATAGAATATGAACAAATACTAAATACTTATATCCATCCCCAAAATATGAGTTGGGCAATATAACAAACTCAATCCCCAACCATTTTGCCTTGCATCACGTTTACTAGCCAGATAGATGAGGTGGAAGAAGCTGGTGGCTATGATAGGGGCTGGGGGGCGGGGGGGGGAGAATTCCACAACGCTTTAAAACAGAATTAAACTTTCCATCCTGATCGAAACTGTTTCCATAGAAACATCAGGAACACCACTTAACAGAAGCTTAAACACACACACACACACACATGTTTGGTACCATACCACCTCCCTCCCCCCTCTTCACAAATGGATGCTTTTTTGCAGCTTGCTCTGTAGATCTTTCCATGAAGTGGTGAAAAAGAATATAGGATCCTTAACCAGTTCCCCTGTGGCCCCCTCCTTTTTTGTTGGTAATATTTCTGTCATTCTACCAGGGTGTACGGTACAAAGGGTTACACTTTAATTGAGCTGTCAGCATCTCCAACAATCCTATAAAACTTCGATTATGCACGGCAGGGTTAGTGACACACTTGTTATTGTGGATGCCCTATTTGCTAAACCTAACCACCACCCCTCACAGGTCACATAACCCAAGCGACCTTCCTGTCATTAGCTGCGTCTATTCCTACCTCACTGCTGTGAAAATCACACAAGTGAAGGCTTCAAAGCCCTTACCAGGACTGAATTCGACCAGAAGCTAATCACCCACAAATCCAGCTCAAATGGCAATAATTGGCTAAACTGCTCACCTCTCCAGAGCTCAGCAGTAATTTGGGATAATAAAGAAAAGAATTATTCAGCTAACTGCCCTGAAATGTATGTTTTGTGACCGACACACTTCACATTTTAATAATGATGGACACAAAATCCAATTTAATATAACATCTACTGAATAACAAACCTGAACACCGAAAGAAACGAAGACTTTTTTAAAAAATGTGGCCCATATTATTCCACAAAAAGGGTTCACACTTCATGTTGTGGACCAAAAAGGGCTTTGTGAGCAATCCTTAAACCCTGAACTATATTGGATTTTTGAAATAAGAGAAAGTCCCAAGTTAAAAATAATATATATCTATTCCTAAAGCCTCTGCCAGGTGAATACATTTTTTTGTGCTTTTAGGCTGACAAGTAACTTCTTGATTTTTCTAGTGACTCTAGTTTCCCTTATCTTTCCTCTCCTGTTGAGAAGCTCAGTAGCAGACCACATCCTTGGCTCCCCAAGTCCCTGGCATCTTGGGAAAAAGAGTGACCACAGCTAAGACCTTGAAGAACCTCTGCTGCTCAGTGCAGACAATACTGGGCTAGATGGCAGTACAGCATGGCAGAGGTTGAACATAATACACTATGACCCTGTTCAGACGACACGCTAAGCCAAGGTGGTTAAGCATTTTGATCTAAACATTATGGCTTAGTGTGTCATGTGAACCATGACTTAGTGAGTGGTGTGAACCATTCCTAACTCTGGTGACTACATAACCACGGTTTAAACGCACTCACTAACCATTTGCTGCAAAAGGGTTAGCGGCTTAACCGTGGCTTAGTGTGTTGTCTGAGCAGGCCCAATGTAAATTCGTAGAGCTCATATGTGAACAGAACCCTTACTTTCTCCACTATTGACACGTTTACATATGGCTAATGGCCCTTGTTCAGACTTCAAAACACCCTAAGATGTGGGGAAGCAAAACAAAGATGTCCTGGGACTTAAAAGTGTAACACTCAATGAGGTTGTTTTTTTTAAATGGACTTTAATGTAACTTAATTTACATTTATTTTCTTACTGATTGCAAGTTTATCTTTTAAAAAACAGCCTGGTTCAAAATGAAATTGAAATACAAATGGCTTAGAGTGTCCTGCCCCTACTGGAGGAATCCTCCACAAAGAAGGAGCTAGAGCCCCTAAAGACAGGCAGCACCAAGGAGCAGCCCACGCCATGCCTGTGGGCCTGTGCTCACAAGAGAAGGGAACTCTGCCTCTGAGTCAGAGGCTGAGCGATCATCTAGTCCCCCAAAAGTGGCAGCATCACAAGGGACCAAAAGGATAATAGAATCATAGAATAGCAGAGTTGGAAGGGGCCTACAAGGCCATCGAGTCCAACCCCCTGCTCAATGCAGGAATCCACCCTAAAGCATCCCTGACAGATGCTTGTCCAGCTGCCTCTTGAAGGCCTCTAGTGTGGGAGAGACCACAACCTCCCTAGGTAACTGATTCCACCGTTGCACTGCTCTAACAGTCAGGACGTTTTTCCTGATGTCCAGCCAGAATCTGGCTTCCTTAAACTTGAGCCCATTATTCCGTGTCCTGCACTCTGGGAGGATCTAGAAGAGATCCTGGCCCTCCTCTGTGTGACAACCTTTCAAGTATTTGAAGAGTGCTATCATGTCTCCCCTCAATCTACTCTTCTCCAGGCTAAACATGCCCAGTTCTTTCAGCCTCCCTTCATAGGGCTTTGTTTCCAGACCTCTGATCATCCTCGTTGCCCTCTTCTGAACACGCTCCAGCTTGTCTGCGTCCTTCTTGAATTGTGGAGCCCAGAACTGGACACAATACTCTAGATGAGGCCTAACCAGGGCCGAATAGAGAGGAACCAGTACCTCACGTGATTTGGAAGCTATACTTCTATTAATGTGGGATCCCTGTGGGAGGAGGGCCAGTTGCAAAAATGGCTCCCCATGAATAAAGGGTTCCTTGTGAGTAGGGCCATTATGAGGAAGTCTTCTTTCAAAGCCTCTGTTGTGCTGCAGCTGAGTTCTTGGTGAGGCTTTGGATACTCCAGCTTATGAGACCTGGTAGCTACCAGAACAACACCTTCCTTTTAGCTCCCACTACCTTACACCTAGCTTTCCTGGCCTTGCTTCTTGTTTGGACTGATGTCTTCCAGGACTCTGCTAATACCCTGCCCCTTGGACGGTGCTTGCTTTGGACTACTCACCTATGCTTGACCTTAGCTTTGCCTCAGACCCTGCTTTGGACTCCTTCTCTTCCTGTTTGTTAACATTGTGTTTCTGACCTTTGCCTGCTTTTTGACTTTGGTAGGCAGATTTGTCCCAAAGACTGCCCCAGGGACTGAGCTTGACCCAGCCTAAAGCAGGACATAAAGCTACATTTATGTACTTTTAAAACTGAACTCTTAACTAGGGATGTGCAGATTTTGTTAAATTTGTTATGTCTGTGTTTCATGGACTGTAAAAAATCTTTCGTTCTGTCATCTGCTCATTGACAAAATCAGTTTTCTTAAAACCAGATTTTCATTCTACCTCCTCCAATTCACATTAGCTCTAATTAGAGATGTTGTGGGTGCTGGACTGGATCCAGGAGTCCAAAGGACTCCCCACGTCTGCCCTCCCTGGACCTAGTCAGGCACCTGCGGCACCTTTGCAGGCCTGATTAGCGCCTGGGAGCCACCCGGAAATTACGTAATTTCCCCTGTTGTGCAAATGGGCCCTTTTCACAACAGGGGAAATGCGCAATGTGCAGAGAATCCATTGCCATGCACAATAGAGGCTCTGAACAAGGGTGGATGGGTCGCGACCTCGTCGTACGCTTGTCAAGCTGCAAAAGAAGCTCATACAGCACCGTGAGCAGCAGGGTGAGCATCACCTGGGTGAGTTCGCTCACCCCTGTAATGCAGATAAGTGCATTAGTGCTAAGGTGCATTTGTGCTATTGCACACTTGCGCTAATGTGAATTAGCACGAATCCTCCCCCAAAATGAAAAACTAGTCTGCAGGCCTGTGGAATCTACATGACTCAGAAAAGCCCTGTTCACTGCAGAATTCACACCCTGGACCCATAGAAATCCAAACTCATTTGAATCCGTGTAGGTTTTCTGCAATATCTCTACCCATGACCCACACCCAAGAATTGTGTGCCCCACTCTCCTAGTGGAGCTTGGAATTTGTTTCTCAGAAAGTAGCATTCATGCTGCATGGCGAACACTTACTGTGAGGAAGGAGGCAATTTAATACCCAGGCTGAAAAAGGCTCCCCATCCCTGACGTAAGGGAAGAATTAAAGGAAGCCTTTTAGGTTCATGCATTATGGATGAAGCACAACAGTTAATCTGCAATAGGCATTACTTGTACAGTAAATACGTAAAGAGGTGTGCCTGTAAAAATGGACCATAGTTAAATGTGGGGGTGAATGGCGATTCCAGGTCCCCTTTCCCAACTGGCTTTCGCCCCTCTTTCCCTTAGCCCTTGGTTTCTCCCTCTCCCTTCTTTAGATCTGTTCAATGCCTCGTTTGCACCACTACTTCAAGCCCTTTCCCATATTTACTCCTGTTCAGTTATAGCCCTTTCTTATGACCATGTTATCTAGACCATCATCAAATATTTTAAATCTGACCATCAAGATGGGCTGTGGCAGCTCCAAGTCTTCTTCATCTTTTCATTAAGTTGGCCCCTGTTTCATGTAGGGTTGCCACTTCTTCCTGAAAGATGCCCTAGGCCAGCGTTTGGCAACCCAGCGCCTGGTGTCCACCTCAGTGCACCCCCTAGTGCACCCGCCAGACCCCCATTATCCCCATACACCCTTATAGTTCTCCCCACTTCAGCAGCTAGAAAGGGGAAACTCAGAAGATGGGAAAGCTGAGGTGAGTGCAATGGGAAGCAAAAGTAGCAGTAGGGGGTTAGTGGGGTTGAACAATGGGGGTAAGAAGATAGTGGGGGCAGAAGCAGTGGGGGCAGGAATAAGAAATGAGGAACGGCAAGCTAAGGAAACTCTGCGCAGGAGGGGAAAGCAAGGGAAGGATAAAGAAGAGGAATCTTAGAAGGGGTACAAGAAAATGTGCCTGCAGGCCCTCCAAATGTAAAATGTGTCTCCCAAAATATCACATGTACCCCCGCTCCCCCACCCTGCACAAAATTACCATATGTGCCCAGAAGCATGAAAAGGCTGCCTACCTGTGTCATAGGGCTTTTTAAAGCTGCCTGGATAGGGTACCAATTACTGCAACATGGAACAGCTTGGCAGATGCTTTTCAACATTTAAAAAGACCAGAGACTGTGGTTTGGTCTGTTAGTTCGGGTCATAAAAAATGCCTCTGGGAAGCCTGCAAAGAGGACATGAAAGCAATTGCACTCTCCTGCCCTTGTTCCCCAGCAAGTAGTCTTCAGAGGCATAAAGCTTGGAGATAACATATAGGTAGAATTCAAGAAGAACTTGGGCCCCTACTCCCCATTTACACCCAGTTCAAGAGGTGAGCTGAAGAGGCATGCAACAAAAAATGTGAGGTGTTCTAGGCCCTGCTGTAGTCTATGTAAAATAAACATAAACATAAACATAAAGTTAATTTTCTAAATATTTGTTTCCATTAACATAATAAAACCAAAGTTTAAATGCCAAGACTCTACCACTGAGCAATTACTTTAACCAGAATTCATTTTGAGGAAATAACTGCACAGTTTGAAGATTGGTACAAAAGCAGAGAGATTCAAGTGTACTTATAATGCAATAAAACTAGGGCCTAATACTTACAAACAGAAGATGAGGTGGTGAACCTGTGTCTGGGCTGGATCTCTTCAGACTTACAGGTTTACTGATGAAATGCTTCTCATAGAAAGAAATCCCTTCCACATACAGCACAACCTCCTACTGTTCTTCTTCTGCACACTCCAGAGGCCCCTGCTGAGCCCAGGTAGGGCAATACAGTCTTCCTAACACGCACACCCTGCAGCAAGAGTGGCCAGAATCTGGGTCGCGGGGAAAGTGAACAATGAATGGGGGGTGGTCCTTTTCCCTCAGATAAAAAGGCAAAAATCACTCACCACTACCATGAAATCAGTCCCCATCCCTAACTCAAACAAGTTAGTGGAGGTTGGGGCAGGCGAGGCGTAGTGGTGGCAGATGAGATTAGTTACAAAGCTTTTCAGCAAGGGAAAGAAAAAGAATTCAGTTCAGACCCAGTTAAGCCATCACTTAAGCCAACGTAGTCTGGGGAGGCAGGGTAGCCCATCTGGAGAGGATCAAGTTAATTGGGTCCTTCCTGTCATCCAAAAGGAGTGTGTGTGTGTGTGTGTGTGTGTGTGCGCGTGCGAACCAGTAGGCTATGGAATGCTCTTCACACACTTCCTGACATGCCAGTTTTCTATGTGGAAGAATTGTTTTATATGTGCTAAGAGCCATTTGGCACAGGCATCATATTCAAGGAGGACCTAAAATTTAAACATGACACTATCTTCAAATGAGGTTATACATATGACAGAGTGGCTGCGTTTGGACAACACAATTGTCAATGGTGGGTTAATAGTCAACTCCATGGTTGATTATCGAGGGGGCACTCCCCAGACGACATGATTACAATCAACTGTGGTGTGGATTAAGGCCAGCGTCAAGTTGGCTATTAGTCAATGGTGTGTTTGATTGACACATTCTCCCCATAGTCCTCCACCTGATATCCCATCAACCATTGCAAGTTCTGCTGGCTGGACTAGAGCGGCAGCTGCCACTTTGGTCACTCTTGCCAAGGGACTCTGTAGTTGTCAAAAACAAACAACTGTTTGTGACAAGAAGATAGTGAACGGTGCCCGACGCATGACATGATAACCAACGGTTGTTCAAATAATCAACTTTGCACAGCATTAGTTATTTGCATTGGTTATTTCGGCCGAATAACCACATTGTGAAAAAGTCCCGACAGACGATACAATAACCAACCATTGACTATTTAACCCACCATTGGTTATTATGTTATCTGAACCCAATCAGCAGTAATCTGACAGGATTGAAAGAAGTCGTTGTTCTTCATACAACTTCAAAGATGTGTCTTATTACTGGGTCACTCTGCCTGTAGTTCACTATGAATTAATATATTTTATAAATCCTGTAATTATCTTGTGAATAGCATAATTATATTGTAGGACATTGCTATCTGTGGTGCAACATTTAAAACAGAATTAAGTCTACAGATTACGAGCAACACATAGCTATCATTCAATCTAAAAATTCTGACATTTCACATCTGACAAAAACACTTTAATCTTTATAATTTTTGTGTTCAGAGAAATAAAATATTGTCAAAACTTAACTTATTTTTTGTCATTTGTATTTCTCAGTAATTTAGTTTTATGTTGTTTTTGAATTTATATTTCATTCCATATTTTAATTTTTATTCCATATTTTAATAGGTTAGCTATATTATAATATACAAGGAGCATTAAAAAATGTAAGTGGCCAGGGCCTCTCTTGACCTCTGAGAGGGGCTGTATGTGAGCTCCTATGTGTGTCTGAAGTAGTACAGTCTAGACAGAGGTTTACCACTTCATCTTCTGCTTTGTGAGACCACATTGAAATGTAGCTCATGAAGAACAGATAATATATTAGAAGTTGAGAAGAAAAAACTAAACATAACTAGATAAAGTAATTTTCTCTGTACTCATGCTGGATAAAGCCATATATTTTGTTTGTGATTAGACACACACACACACACACACACACACACTGATTGCACTACAATTCACAACAAAGCTGATTGATGTAAGATTAAGTACAGACAATAGGAAGTACTTTTTCACATACGCATAGTTAAACTATTGAATTCACTACCACAAAATGTAGTGATGGCCACCCATTTGGATGGCATTAAAATTTATAAGGACAAAGCTATCAATGGCTACTTGTCACAATCACGATATGCTACCTCCAGTATCACAGACAATATGCCTATGCACACCAGTTGCTGGAGAATACGACCAGGGGGAAATTATTGCATTCATGTCCTACTTCGGAATTTCCTATACGCAGTGAACAGAATGCTGGCCTAGATGTACCTTTGGTTTGATCTGCCATAGCTCTTATGTTCTGAATTTGTTCCTGAGACTCTTTCACATCTTTTCACCTCTCTCTCTCTCTCTCTCTCTCGCACACACACTCTCCCTCACACACAGAGAGATATCTATCTGGTCAGAAAGGGGGCACCTCTCACCTGTGGTGCACCACATGTTTGTGGGGAATCAAGTGCTAAACAATTTGTAGATGATCTGATTCTGAGACAGGGTTTCATATGTAGCAGAGCAGCTCCCTCACTGCGATCTACTATATATATTCACTATGTACATCTGAAGCTTCCTATCAAGACTAAATTCAATTATTTCTTGCTTAGTATCTATCTAAGGATGACTAGAAAGCAAGTTAGGTGATAAGGACTGACACACAAGAAGAATGAACAAGGAAAAATATCAGGATGATTAGCTGAGTATGTATTTTAATCTTCTGTACCCTAAGATGGTTTGTGGCCTTTGAGCCACCATGAACAAGTACTAGGGTTGCCACATGGCCAGCATTAAGTTGGCCTGACTGGCTTTTCTGCCTCCCACCTAATTTCTATTTTAAACTCACCCTTGATATTAGGCAATGATGAATGTTGAATTTGCATACATTAACATGCAAATGAATAATGACCTTTTCTTCCTCTGAGAAAGTTGGCAACTATGAACTACTGTAATTCCGGAAGGATGATATTCTACTGCATTGAACATGGGTAATCAGAAGAATGTACTTATTTCCCTTGAGTGTAGTCCTTGCAAGTGTCAATTTCATCAATGAGCCTATCACTATTGCTCTAGTGTACTTCAGGGAAGCAAACTCTAGATTTTAAAAAAAGTCACACTGGCAAATGATTATGTGTTATCTTCAAGTCTCAAGGATAAATAATAAAAATCCTGTTAGGGTTTGTTTTTAAACTATTTGGTTTTTTTATTATCTGTGATTGGATAGGAATTCAATGGCATTTTTTTTACAACCGTTACAAAATAGAACCATAGCTTTTCAGACGGCATTCCAAGCTATTGGGGGGGGGGGGGAAACACTATTTTAAACATTGTCTGTTAATCATAAACAATTAAATGTTTGTTGACCTAGATTTATTTGGTGCAGGAAACAGAAGGTTAAAAAGAAAAAAGAGAAACCTGCTCCTTTGTCACAGTCCAACTATTATTGACTTCAGTCTGTAACAATGATCTCATGTTGTCCTCAGGGCAGGAATCTGTTTGGATGGTGATCCAAAGACAGATGAAAGTTCAAAAGCCTGATAGATGATACTGCCCCTCTAAAACTCTATCAACTGGAGTTTGAATATTATGCCAATTTAAACACGTGCACAAACTAAAACCATCTTTTGCACCTACATCATCTCAGATTCTAAGGCATTTCAGTGGCAATTTATTCCAAATGTAATTAATTTCAAGACAGTGTTTAAAATCTTATTCTCTAACAGAAGCAACAACATCAAAAGCCCTCTTTTCTGCTTCACAATAAATATTCCTGATAGTATTTGAATGAATTTGAGTTTCTTCACAGACATAATTCCATATTAGCTGGCAGATAGGTAACAAAATGCTGTGTGATAGACTCTGATCTCACAGCACCACATAATGGCACAATTCCTCCAATTCCTTACTGTCTGCTGGGAACTTAGGTCTGGATAGGCGAAACACTACAACCAGAATTGACAGAAGAGGCAATAATCTACAGAATTCCTCATGCCATGTGGGCAGAGGGACCAACAGCTGTCTGTTCAATGGCATTGTGAAAGGAGCACATAACACTATGAGAAATGGAACAGGAAGCGTACGCTTATGCTGGTCAACAGGAAAGCCAACTGTAAGCTATTACAGTAATTCTGAGATCCAAATTTGTAGAATGCTGGGCAATCTTGGGGTCCTTGGAGGAAAAAACAGGATACAAATGCATCAAATAAATTCTGGAAGTTTGTTCTTTTAGCCGAACTGGAAGGAGAAACACAACATTTCAGAACTGATGGTTATAGGCTGAGAGGCTCTTGAAGACCATGCAGAGTCTGTTGCCTATATTGCAGGTTTTAAAGGAAAGGAACATTAATACCCTCTCGTTTGGTCTTGGCTCAATGGAGTTGAGGAAACAGAGCGAGATCCATACTTTTACACTCTGATTCAAAGACTTTACCACCATGCTGGACCTGCATAAATGTGAGCTATGAAAGAATCAAACACTTCCTGGGGACTTCTGCAGAGGTGGTGGTGGAAGGAGAAGCAGGAAACTCACTGCCTGCCTGCTATTGTCCTGGGTATATTGCTAATACAAATATGCAGAAATAACATATGATACAGAAAGCCAGAATATCAGGCAGATGAACCTAGACTTCTTCATGATTTGCATGCTTTCCATGTGCAAGGATTTTTTTTAGAACACATGGGAACATTCAAAAACTAGACTCCCTTATCTACAGTCTAAATTGGAAGAGTCCCAAAATGATTGTACCACATGCTATCTGTGCATGTTCAAATCTTGCCATAGCTTTTATTAAACTCAGTGTGATGAGATTCAAATCAGTCTTAATATTCTTTCCACAAACTCTGGTCGTCCCATACCACCAAGGAACAAAGGCAGATTTCTTAGCCCCCAACACAACTTTATCAATGGTTTTCCCGGTCGTTATTACCAAGCCTGGTAAAGACTGATTCTAAATGTGCTAATTCAGTGTTGATTGTCTCTGCTCAGCTGACTAGTCTGCTAGTTTTAGTTTTGGTGGATTCCAAAGTAGTGATTTTCTATTTTGCTATTTATATTTGTAATTTTTACCTCCCTTACAACATAGCATAAAAATGCAGTGGATGGCTGCAGAAGGAGCAGAGCTTTCCATCCGTCCTTACTAGCCCCCAACAAGAGGGCATTCAGACAACACAATAGTCAACGGTGGGGTAATAATCAATTTGACAGTTGTTTATCTAGGGCGTACTTCCCACACAACATGATAATAATCAATTATGGTGTGGATTAGGATCAGCATTGAATTGACTATTTGTCCACACTGAGTTGATTCACTGATCCCCCACCCTCTTTCCCCACTCAGTCCTCTTGCTAATATCCCATTAGCCATTGCTGCCAAAAATCTATCCTGTCAGCTAATCTATCCCAAGAAGCTGCAGTGCCCGCTTTTGCGAGGGGACTGTCAAGAGTTGTGTATTGCCAGATCAAAATATGACAGGGGTAGGAAACTTTGGTGGTCCAGCTGTACTCCACACTTCAAGCTAAATTTACCATTTTAGAGATATGTAGTGCTAAAACCACCAAATTCTCCCCTAGGGCAGCAGCTATGGGAGGGGGGGTGCAACAAGGCACAGTGGACCAAATGTTGCCCACCCCTGATATAGGACATAAGAAAATATATTACATTTTCCAGCACGAAGAAACTTGTTTAGGTTCATTTAATAGCAGATCATAATTAACAAATGTAATTGGCTTAATACATTGAAATTCCAAGGTCAGGTGTAGGAAATAGGTTTGTAACATTCTTGCCTCTGACGATGGAATCAGTTTGATTAATAAAAGTATAGCCTTAAAACAAGCCACCCTTTATTCACCAATCCTAAACAAAATACGTAGAAGCTTAAGAAGTTTGAAGCTAAATTAGGAAAAGTCAAGAGACCTATGATAAATGCTATCATAAATCCTCTCACCATTGCAAAGAAAGCAACATTTCTGCCACAGTCTGTTGGCTTTTAAAACAGGTTCTTCCTTTGGAATTCATAATATGACTTCTCTAGAGTTTAAATTACTCAGTACAATGATGGGAAAATATTTTTAATTGCTTCTTAAAGCACAAGTTAAGTGAATATGTAGTAAAAACGTTCCATTTCTCCAGTTTAGACCTACTGATTCCATATAAACACAAGTAATAGTGTCCTTCTCCTACAGTATTCCTAACAAGCAAAACAACTCAAAAGAAAAGCACTGCCTTTTCTACACATTGGAAGCTCACGCTCCCTCAACCAAAGCAATTTACAAATACTCACATCTATGTAGCTTTGCTTGCTCTGCTTATTTACCTCAGCCTGATAAGAATAACTTGGAAATCTCTCATAATTACCAAGACTGGCACAGATATGCTGCATTCCTATTATTGTAGCAGAAGGAAGTCATAGGTGTACAGAGGAGCTACTGAGTTCTTTTTTCCCATTTTTTAAAAAATAATTTTCTATACTGCTATAATCAAGACAGTTATTGATGTCAATGTATTTACTCCCATGCAATGTGCATGGGAGTTTACAAGGTAATAGGGGGGGAAACCGCAATACTTTCTATACTGTATTTGAAGTACAGTAGTGCTTCAAGTACAGTATAGCGCAGTACAGATACACATGGAACCAATTTCTTGACTACAAGAGCTCCTGTGGCAAAGCCAAAACTCTTACCTTGTTTGGAAATAAAATGCGGAAGTATGTTCCACTGCACCCCATTATATTTTAACAAATGCTGTTTACACAGCCATATGGTAACATAGCAGTTAGACACTTACACATTATCAAGTGATTCTCAGGAATAGGGTTCTCAGCTACCTTTGAACTCAAAAGGGACAAGCTCCTGTAAGTAAAAAGCTGGTACATTGGAAATACACCCCTCTTTTGTTGAAGAGTATGTTTCTCTACCCCAAAACAAAGTCAGCCAATTTGGTTTGAGGTTGGTCAAGGCCAAAGATGACACAATCAAGGGTCTTCCTTTCAGTCTACAAAGCCTGTATAACATTATTTGCAACTTAGAATGGGATCTGAGCCATATTTTATTTATTTATTTATTTAAGGATTTTTATGCCGCCATTCAGCCAAAAAAGGCTCTCACGGCGGCTTACAAAAGTATTTCTTGACAGTCCCTGCCCACAGGCTTACAATCTAAAAGACATGACACAAAAGGAAAGGGGATTGGGAGGAAGGAGGAGGAGGAGGGGGGAAAGGAAAGCAAATTCAGGCATTACAATCTTAGTTGCAAAGTTGCCACACCGATCTTATAAAACAGAGCAGAAAGAGAATTCACTATACCATACAGATAAACAAGAGAAAAGAGATAAAAATATAAAAATACAGAAAGGGGCAGGGGAGGGGGAAAAGTGTTGCTCACAAGAATAAGGTGTTGTTGCCTAAAGACTTCTGATTCAAAAGTTATTTATGCCGCTTCCATGGCATCTGATCAAAGAGACAGCTAAGTTTGTAACTATGTAGCCACAGTAACCTTCCTTCAATATTCTATTTGTAAGAACATCCATCCCTAAGAGCAGACATTGTTTCCTGTAAAAGACAGGTAACATATAATTAATGATGTTCGTTGTTTCAAAAGCTGACAAGTGAAAGAGGTGCAGTGCCAGAGCACTTCATTTGCATCATAAATTTATCCTCCATGAAATGCATGTCAGTATAAAACAAGCATTTTGCAGATTACACATGAGGCTGCAATATTGGGAGGAAACGGATAAAGAACTGTTCCTATCCAAAACAGGTTATATTCCACATTGAGTAACTTTAGATTTTTTTTAAGAAGTAGGTGTCGCCATGAAAAAGATGAAGCACCTACTCTATACACCCCTTCAGCTTCTGACACACAAAGTGTGTTATTCAAGATGTGCATACATGTGTGCATGTATTATACACACATTGTGTGTATTATATGTGTAATAAAAAAAAAAAACCCTATCTAAGGTACCCAGAGTGTAGCTAATGGGATTTGATGCTGGCTTTAATTTTAATGAAGAAAGTTGCCAGTAGCAACAAAACTGTCAGTAGCAGCCAAGCACCATTAATAAAGGCCCAGACAACATTAGTGGCACTGCAACAGTACAAAAGGTTCCTCCCCGGTTCATGCTGTGCTAAATTGGCTGCCCAATTTTTCTTAAGTGTCCATACTATTTAGAAGACAATTTATTAATTTTTGTCATCCATTGTCAGTTGACAGGCCATCATTTTATATCCCGAACTTTAGACAAAAATTAATTGAAAAGACTGATAGTATTTATGAGGGGTATATTTGTCAATTACGTTTTCTGTTATTTGATACCATGTTAACGTCAGAGCTTCCTGTGCTAAGATGTGATCAGGAAATCTTGCATCATTTGAATATTAGGTCTGTAAAAAAAACCATATAAAACCTTTCCATAACACTCAAAACAGTAAATCTTAATATTGGCTCTAAAAATGTGTGTTAACCTTGCAATAGACAAAAGCATGTATTGACAGTCTTGGATTTTAAAAATCACCAGCTATTATTATTTTTAAATAAGACCATTTCTTATTTACAAAAATACCTTAGTCATAAAAAATTGGCAATTTGTTACTTGCCAAAACATCTAATTACTATGTATACTTACCCACCAGGACCTCTACTCTTTGATATAAGCACATTTTAAAATAGTATGTTCTATGGAGTTAATTGCTTGCAATTGTAAACGTTACTTTTAATTCTTCTCTATGCCAAATTAGCAGTCAATATGTTTTGACTGTCAGATCAAACCATACTGAGAGTAATTTATAAGTTAATTGTCTCCATCATACTGCCTTTTCAGACTCTACAATCACCCAATATCCATTCAATATTGTGAAGAAATACAAACGCAAGGAATCTGCAGACAACTTAAACCGCTTGAGAAATAATGATGTCGGGTAGAAATTTATCCAGTGCTTAATTTTTCCAAGGAAAATGTTTCCATTTCATAAGTTCATATCTAACAAATAGATGCCAATTGCAAATAACATATTAGGCAAGCTTGGAAGTTTCAAAGTTGTCATTAATGTTTTTCAGGTGATTAGTCCTCGAAAGCATGCCACTGAAATACATACATGTCTCGGAGTGAAATGTTACAAAGTAGGGACAGTGACAACCTCAAGGGGAGATGAATTCTGGGAAAAGATGAGTCGTTGTCCACATATCATGTACAGGTTTGTTTTTTAATCAGTGTTAACAGTTTTCAGTACCCTTTGTTTTTTCCTAAATTTAAACAATGTGCTATTGTGTTTAAATATTTATACGTGTTCCAATGAAAAAAGGTACATAATACAACATTTAAATACCACTAAGATTGGGTTTGGATGTCACAATAATCTACACTGGGTTAAATAAGCCACGATGGTTTATTAACTTACAGTGAGTTATTGCATCGTCTGTCAGGGATATTTTAACCCACGATGGCTTATTTGGTTAAAATAACCCACTCTGATAACCCATGGTCTGCTATAGGGTTTATTTAAAGCATCGTGGGTTATTGTGTCGTCTGTCAGTCACCGTGGGTTATTGGGTTATTGCTGTTGCCACACAACCTAAAAAGTTGTGTGACAACAGCAGGTAAAACCACTGCCACTCTGCTCCTCGCTGGGTTTAGCACTTGGGTTCATCTTAACAGGGCCAGTACCAAACTATTTTGCACCCTAGGCAAGACAAGCTACTTGCACCCTCCCCGCCAAAAAAATTGCCAACTTTGAGCTTTAAGAACAGATGTTTTGTAGAAAATATAAAAAGCACAAAACTTGAACTTATCATGTTTTTTCTTAAAACAGCTAATTTGTATAAAATTTATTTGCACTAGTGGGGTAGAGACCAAGAACAAGCCTGGAATTATTGCAAGCATCAAACCTTTAGCCCTAAAGGAGTTCTATCAGAACAATTTCTGATAACTAGTAACATCAGGGACACCTGATCAGAAAAGGAGTTTATAGAGACTTTCCTACAACTGTTGAAAGCAAACTGCTTTCAAAGTCCTTGTTATGCATATGCTATACCCTGTAAGATTCATAATGCCAGTGTTAAGAGATATATGGAGAAGCAACAAATTGCAGACGTAATGAGGTTTAGTACCAGAACCGCACATACCTGCCTAGTTAAAGAAACAATTATGACGTTTCGAAGACTTAACAGCACAGCAGATGGAAGAACCAGAAATTATAGTTTTGTAACAGACTCCCTTCCAAAATGCACACATTTCCTTTTGCCCGGGGCAGAAGTTAAACTGATTTCTCTTCATCTAGTTATGCATATCAAAGGCTCTCAGGTATGCAGAATGACATTCCTTAATCCTAAACAAAAACCATGCAAAAAACCTTTTCCAGAGGGAAAGAAGACCAAAGATGTAACTCCAGGTGACTTCTTCTCCCACCCCAGTAGTGACAAAAAGGAATCAGAGGCACGGAGGACTGGTCCTACCTGAGGCACAATGAGCTGCGTGGCAAACCCGGCTGAGCAGCAGAACATGTCCCCTACCTGCTGCCTTGCAGGGCTGCCCAGTGCTTCTGCCATCTAGGTCCCCACCAGACAGCCATGGTGCACCACTGCCACTTTGCTACTGCAGCACATGTTGTTTTAACTTACATAGTATTTGCCACTGCAAGAAGCAGCTGGCAATGCTTCAGGACACCCATGGCTTGCACTGAGGGAGGCGCAATGGCTTGTATCCAAAAAAGGAAGAGTTGCACTTCACGCATGCTGTGAAGCTTCTGCACCACACCTTCCTGCTTCCCATTGTGTCTGCCAAAACATCACTCCTGATCAACACCTACAGAAAAACATGTTTCCTTCATAGCTGCTGGCTCTCAAACTTGCTGAGGGAAACTTACTGAAATTGAAGAAGTCTCATTTTCATTCATTCTAGGGAATCTGCAAGCCAATGATTATGTGCTACTCTTGCTAATCTTTCTGGATTGGATCAGCACGGGATTAGACCACTCTGCAAGCATATTAGAAAGAAAAGATGCAAATGCATTGAAAGAGCAGGATGTAAGCTTTCTTGAATACATAAAGAAGTTTATTATTCATTTATTTAGTATTGCATTTATAGCCCACCATTTTTCCTCCAAGGAACCCAAGTTGGTGTACATAATCCCCCTCCTCTCCATTTTATCCTCACAACAACAACCCTGTGAGGTAGATTGGGCTGAGAGTCTGTGACTGGCCCAAAGTCACCCAGTGGGTTTCTATGGCCGAGTGGGGGCTAGAACCCGGATCTCCTGACTCCCAGTCAGACACTTTAGCCACTATACCACACTGGCTCTATCATCATCATCATCATCATCATCATCATCATCATCATTTTCCATTATTATATTGGATATTACATCACAGACTATCCTTTTCTTGGCATGGCATCTAGCAAATATTACCATTGTACCGGTTATTTCTTTGAGGTTGTCAAACTTGCATAATTGTATTATTCAGAAATTTCAGATTCTTAAATTATGTCTGCCTGCCTTAACTTTGGCATTTCACGGCTTTAAAACTAAAACAAACTAAAACAACAACAACCTAGGCAATTAACTATGATAAGATACAAGGAAATATATTACTTTTCAAACTAATATAAATTTAGGCATCATGGCACTACGTTTACTCAGATGCTCAGATGTTTTAAATGCAGACAAAGCATGTCAAAAGTACACTGCTTCAAATCAGCAGTGATGCATGATGAATCAATCACTAAGGTAGACAAGAATTTTTTAAAAGAATGTGGGTTAAATTCACAGTGAAGTTTCAAATAATCAAATCAGTTAATGTTAAAAACTATCAACTGGAGAAATAGGGTATGCATCAAAAACAAAAGATATACTGATAGTAACAAGAGGAAAGAAAGGAGATAATTGGGATTTTATTTCATAGAATCATAGAATAGCAGAGTTGGAAGGGGCCTACAAGGCCATCGAGTCCAACCCCCTGCTCAATGCAGGAATCCACCCTAAAGCATACCTGACACATGGTTGTTCAGCTGCCTCTTGAATGCCTCTAGTGCGGGAGAGACCACAACCTCCCTAGGTAACTGGTTCCATTGTCGTACTGCTCTAACAGTCAGGAAGTTTTTCCTGATGTCCAGCCAGAATCTGGCTTCCTGTAACTTGAGCCCATTATTCCGTGTCCTGCACTCTGGGAGGATCTAGAAGAGATCCTGGCCCTCCTCTGTGTGACAACCTTTCAAGTATTTGAAGAGTGCTATCATGTCTCCCCTCAATCTCCTCTTCTCCAGGCTAAACATGCCCAGTTCTTTCAGCCTCCCTTCATAGGGCTTTGTTTCCAGACCCCTGATCATCCTGGTTGCCCTCCTCTGAACATGCTCCAGCTTGTCTGCGTCCTTCTTGAATTGTGGAGCCCAGAACTGGACGCAGTACTCTAGATGAGGCCTAACCAGGGCCGAATAGAGAGGAACCAGTACCTCACGTGATTTGGAAGCTATACTTCTATTAATGCAGCCCAAAATAGCATTTGCCTTTCTTGCAGCCATATCGCACTGTTGGCTCATATTCAGCTTGTGATCTACAACAATTCCAAGATCCTTCTCATTCGTAATATTGCTGAGCCAAGTAACTCTGCATTTGGTTTCTATTTCCTAGATGTAGAACTTGGCATTTATGCAGACTGGCCTGTAGTTCCCAGGTTCCTCCTTTTTGCCCTTTTTGAAGATAGGGACAACATTAGCCCTTCCCCAGTTGTCCGGCACCTCACCCGTCTTCCATGATTTTGCAAAGATAATAGTTCTAAGAGTTCTTCCGTTAGCTCCTTCATTACTCTAGGATGCAGTTCATCAGGCCCTGGAGATATGAACTCATTCAAAGAAATTAGGTGTTCCTTGGCCACTTGTTTATCAATCTCAAACTGCAATCCTGCTCCCTCCCAGCATGCCTTTTGCCCAGAGCTGCGACCTCCTTCCCTTCTGCTCCCAATGGGGCCTAGCAACTGAGGCAGGCAGCCCAGGCGCTCTCCCTTCAGGCTCAGGATCGCAAGCCACTTCCAGATGATGGCTGCTAGAGCCTGATAAATCTTCTCTCCCATCCAAGGCTGTTGAAACAGATGAGTGAATGGAGGAATGACTGACAGCTAAGGCTAGAGTTAGGACTGAGTTAAGACCGAGAGATGGTGATGCCAGTACTACACCTCCCAGCATGCCTTTGGCGGCCCTCAGGTGCCCATGTCCTCTGAGAGGCGCTTTCCTCCTCTTGTGGCTGATATTGCTCCTTGACAGAGGATCCAGGAGTAGCATCGCCAAGGAGGGGAGGGAAGCAGCTGTCAGTGGACGTGCACAATTCTGGCCAAAGATCATGTTTCCATCAGGAGCCTGTACTGAAGGGCCGGGACTGGGCTGGGCACTTGCTGCTTTGTCAAGCCTGTTTCTGGGCATGTACAGAGTGCTTCCCTTCCCTCCCTCCCTCTTAAGGGTGAAGGCTGCGCGTGTGCTTCCCTCAGTTTCTGAGAAAACCGATATTAGGACAGGGTGCCTTTGAGCATGTCCAGAGTTCAGCCTCTCAAAGACATGCTGTTGTATCGTTATGATTTTAAAACCGCACATGGAAGGTGGGAGGAGGCACCACAAATACATGCAGCCCATTTATGTGGGTTGTTTCCTTTCATGTGAAATTTGTTTCACTGCTTGAATCACAATGGCTGCCAAAGGCCAGTAAGTCCAGCCTCACGCCCAAGGCATTCTGTGAGTTCCACCCAAGGCATGCTGGGAATTGTAGGCGCAAACCTAGGTTTTTTATTAAATTCTTTAAAAATACTTAAAACTCCAAAAGTCATGTTTTTAGATATTTTCTGATCCATGTACATGAAGACCTGTCTGGGTGAACAGCATTAAGGAAGCACCATATGTGGAAGTGGGTAAACATTTCTGGACATATGTGACACATACATACTTTCCGCTTTATAGGTAGAGATAAATAATAGAAAGGATATACAGTAGACACTTGAGTGCTTTGGCACAGAAACCACAAGCAGAGAGCTCAGACTCAAATAAACCTTTTTTTTTTTAGCAACTAACCAAATTCTTCTAGATTGATGTTTTGAACTTGAGTATACAGTACCTCAGTACAAAAAACACGCAAACATGATACTCCCCCCTCCCTGCAAAACTATTCAGTCACAATCATCTACCACACGGAAATTCTATGAATTTCCAGCACCCGCAAGTCTTCATTTCCAAAGTAGTTAGCTTCAAATGGAAACAGATCTTTCTAAAATTAACTGTAAGCACATTAAGAAAGGAAGTTTTAATCTCTCTAAAATCCAAAGTATTTTCATGGAGATGGAACTTAAGTATGCTGAACAGATACTATTACTAGACATCTTGATATTGCAAGTTTCAACAGAACACACACTCCATTTGAAACTTTGAAAAAACAACCCAGGTCATACCACAATAAAGAGGAGATAAGGACCCCCTAAGAAACAGTGTAAAATCCCATTTATTTTATCTGTATTGTTATAATCAAGCACATGGCAGAAGAAATTAAGGATCCTTTGTAAATAGCCTAAGTTTCTGGGAAAAGGAAACATTTTTACTACATCTACCTTTTTAACCTCTTTGTTGCAAAATGTCAGCAGTACATCAGAGCAGCAGAGAGTGACTAACAAACAGAAAAAGCTCTACAAGCTATCAGCGGACAAATCTGAAATTCACCTCTATGTTAACTCCTACTGCTAATTCATCATCCAAGCACAAGACAGCTAGGCTGATTGTGAACCACATACTACAATAAGGTCCTCAGCTGACCACTGAAAACAGCAAAAGGGAGGGGGACGGGTTGATGGGCAAAAGCCTAGCAAGGCCTAAGATAAGTGCAGGCTGTCAGAACAAGGACAAAGAAGGGCAGGCCCTGAGGAGAGAAGGAGATAAAAAAAAAATCTCGACAACTGCTTTATCTGATGAGGGTTATGGCTAATTAATTATAAACTCAATTACCTAACCCTTACTTCAGCAGTCTCTATTCATTAAGAGATAAAAACTTGACTGACTGCTAACTTTTGCGTGCACACACAGCATGCTTATTTGCTCACTTTAGCGCACAATTTCTTAAAAAAGATCTCCAAAAGCATTTAGACCTGTCAACTTTTTCCTCACTAGATGGAACATTTCTCCTCCCCCCCCCTACTCCTCCTACCACCCAAAGCACCCTCTGTTGCACGATGGGAGGGCATCGCTTCCATGCTGTGCACTGACATTTAAAAGCAAAAATCCAGACATTAAACAATAGGCATTAGGTACATCAAAGCCCCCCTTTCCAGCTGTGTTTCGGTTTGTCGGGGCTTCTGATCTATTTCACATTTTAAATTGAACTTTTAATTTTGGGTGCCAGAAGTTGGGCTCTTAGGTCATTGTAACTCAGCCAAAGTAAGTTAACTGGTCAAATCAATTGTACATAAGAAATGAACACACCGAGAATAGCCAGCTCTAACATTGCTAATGTTGCAAATCTGGTTTATATACAATGTCATTTTCTAGTTTATCCCTGATCAATCAAATTCTTATAGAATAGCTTGTCTTCTGTTACACACACACACACACACACACACACACACACACACACACACACGCAAGCTCCTGAGGTTTTGTATGATCAATCCTTTCAAAAGACCCTCAATCTTTCTCCAAATACTGCAAAGTAGGGTGGTTGTTGTTTTACCCCCTTTGAATAATAAACCCTTACCTTTTTGAACTTTGGTTGCAAGACTATTAGAGGTGCAGGTATAGAGCAACTATCCTCTTTGAAATATTGTGACAGATGTCAATAGTGTTTTCCATCTTCATTTCTTTAACACATCAGAATTTCCTAGACAATTGTTTTGCACAGGTTTGAAGAGACTCATCACTACAGCATTATTTAAAGTATCAAATGTATTCCCCCACACTTATTTGCAACAGTTCTTTTATAGGTTGCCTTCACTGGAATAACAATCTAACTATGCAAGTAAGGGAACAATCCTATGATCTTTAGACAGTGTCTGAGAGACCATAGAATAGTTCAGATTCCCAGGGCATGTCTACACCAGGCCTTATCCCGAGGATCATCCTGGGATCATCCCTGTGTGTCCACATGACGCACAGGGGATCACAGGGGCAGGGAGGGATGATCCCTCCATTTCCCCGGGATAACCGGGACGGCTTTTAGACTGATTTTCCCCGCAGTCTCAGGAACATCCTGAGACCGCGGGAGGCGTGGGCGGCCGTCCCGGTTTCGTCCTGGCTCCTCACAAGTAAACATGAGGAGCCAGGAACTGGGCACAGGGCACGGAGCTCTTCAGCTGCTCCAAGCCCATTGGGGGTAGGGTGGGGGGGGAGCGGGATCATTTTTTAAAAAAACAACAACCACCTAAACTTATCGTTGGTGGGCACGACGTCCTCCTTCCTCCCTGGACGTCGCACGCCACTTGTGGACAAAGGGGAGGATCTCATGATCAGCATATCACGAGATCCTCCCCCCTTCCCTCCCCAGTGTAGACATGCCCCCAGAGACACCACTTGGAGCAGGGAATCTGAGTTCTGACCCCCCCACCCTCCCCCTCATAGCTGGTGCAGAAAGAAACACACCAGCTGCCTCTCCAAGGTTGGGAACACGACCTCAGAGAGGGGGAAAGGGGGTGTTCCGGTGGGCAGGGAAGGGAGGAGATTGGGGAGGCCCAGAGAGAAGCTATGGGGGGGGCTCTCTAGCCTCCTTCCCTCCCCCTCTGAGATGCTTTCACTAGATGGGCAAAAAAGTCCATCTAATGAAAATGTGAAGATCACCTCCGCTGCTCCTCCTACCGTGCATATGAAGAGGCTTACAATCATCACAATAAGACTGCACCCTTGTTAACACAATAATCAACCTGATTATCTGAGCTGTAATTACTTCTCATTATAAAGCATTTCTTACATTTCTCTCTACAATTTTGACACACAAGTTCCATTTAGCTCACTGATTCTCCTGAAGCTTGAAATGACAGCAGTAGTATTGTACCAAAGCGGCAAGGCAGACTAGCTACAACTTGTAGCAAGGGAATCAGAAAAATAACTTTGCCCCTTCAAACACCTGCCCCTACCCCCACATCCTCCTGTTTGTATCATTCCATGAAAGTGACTTGGAACAGCTATGATGTGTCAGACCACAGGTCTGTAACTCTTCAGGGGGTGGGGGGTTACTGCTGGGGAGATCTGAAGCTTCGTGTTTTAATCTGTAGATTAAGCCAGCCTTTCTAGGGATCTGTACACCCTGGTTGGCTTTCTGATGAACATCCAACTGGATATGCAATTCCCAGATTTGTTTCACAACTTAAGTAGTCTCAGCTGAAGACCTATAGCATTTATAGTATTCGTTGTGACAAAGTAAACCAATATTAATTATCCAATGTTGCAATATTTATTTGTACCCCACTTTTTGACCTAATAAAGTCCTCAACTAAGTATTTTAATATGTCAGTAGCTACATTATAACCTGAAAATTAGAGAGAGCTTTAGAAATGCCCCATATACCAACATGACCAAAATTTACTTTATTGGTTCATATAAAACCATATTCAAAGGTGTTCAGGCTGCCATCCAAATTTCTTTACTGTGGTTATTTCAATAATCTTAAATCTGTTTCACAACACATTTCTTGACTTATTTCCTAAATTTTAGGTAAATCAACAAATCATCTTATGGTCATCTTAAAAGACTAGCAAATTTATTTCAGAGACTTGTTCTCTCTTGCTCCAGAGGGCAGGACTAGCACCAATTGGTAGAAATCACAGGAAAGGTCCAAACATTAAGAGAAACTTTCTAGTTCAACAGCGCTCATCTACTCAAGAGTGTAGATGTGTAACATAACAGTGGGTTTCTTGGTATAAGGTGTGGTTAAATGTAAGTCAAGTAGTTGCAAGTTGTGTCCAGAAAGTGAACCTTCTGCATGGACTGACCTAGGCTCAGTTTGTTTACGGGATGAATGTTGTTGAAGTCCTGATGGAATTTCTCAAGGCTTTGAGCCCAGGCATCCAGATGATGATAGCATCAGAACACCTCATGTGGGCACGCGGTGTCTTTGGAGACAAAAGGCAAGGAAGTATTCTAAAACAGCTAAGGATAAGGAGAGTCAGTGTGGTGTAGTGGCTAAAGTGTTGGACTGGGAGTCGGGAGATCCAGGTTCTAGTCCCCACTCAGCCATGGAAATCCACTGGGTGACTTTGGGCCAGTCACAGACTCTCAGCCCAACCCACCTCACAGGGTTGTTGTGAGGATAAAGTGGAGAGGAGGAGGATTATGTACGCTGCCTTGGGTTCCTTAATAGGAAAAAAGGCAGGATATAAATGCAATAATAATAATAATAATAATAATAATAATAATAATAATAATAATAATAATATGTTTGCATACTGTGGGGCTTCCTCCTCTGCAATCCAATGCCGTAAACATGTTTAAGGCACATCCTCTGCATACTTGGGCCAAGCTGGTAGCTGTAGGACTTTTTGTCTGTATAAATATGCAAAGAATTGAAGACTTAATCGTTTATGCAATATCTCCTCACCATTACCGTCTCCTGTAGACTCTGAAAATCCAACTCTGAATTGCATTACATGCCTCCTCGTTTTCTATTTGTCTTTAGTGAACACTGCATTTCCAGTATTATATGCATTTGAAACTGTTCTATCAATCAGCCCAGGTGAAATCAGTTAACTTCAAGAATCCCTTTAGTTTTTCGTTTTGACCATTTGTGGTTATTTCAAAACTGGGGGGAAAAAAAGGGGGGGGAGTACTTGATCATTTTTCCCATATACCGAAGAGCTTCACTCCTGCCTCTTATAGCATTGAGCAAATACATATTATATTTATTTTACAAGTTTTATTTAAGATATATGAATGTTTAACATTCTCTAGTATAATAAAAAATGTCCTCCTCCTTGCTTTTAATTAAGCATACTGGTAAGTATTTAGCAACAATGGTTTTTCAAAGTATATCTTTATCCACATATATGGTCATGTCCACTGCACTTCAGCTTTACATCCAAGCATTTTATAATAACAGGAAGTATTACTGACTAGGATAGGGTTCATATCTATTTTGAGTCTTCTCCTTGCTATATAAATAAAGATGTGAAGGCCCAGAAAGAAAGAAAAATTAAACTAATTTGGATTATAAAATATTTTATTTTGGAATGATGAATAAAATATTTAATACCTGGCCTTTACTCACCCGAATTGATTTCAAAAACTATTTAATAGGTAAGAAGAGTTTTATAGGAAGACTAGATATGTAAAATTTCTGAAAATGTTGAAGCCATGAGGAGGGGAAAGGTGTTCTTTAATCCTCTCCATAACATTCCCATCATAGTTATTTTTCCATTCCTTATTAAAACAATTGATCTAATGTATCTTTTACATTAGTCATTGAGGAGTGCTCCAATCATGACCAATTTCTCACCTAGTGACTAGAGTCACTATATCACAATTTGTGACAAAAAAATCATTCTTGAGAGATTGGGTTGCTGTTGTTGTTTTCTAGATAGTCCTGTGTTTCTGGGCTTATTCTCTCTAGATGCTGTAGCAGTCAATTAATATAGTTCTAAAACCCACATGTGACAGAATACACTATGTTATCCCACTTCTTCTACTACATACTATAGAACAACTTGTGGGCTATCCCCCCCTGTGGTTTTGTTTGTTTAATGAGATCTGGGTGAATGAAGCGCCTTGCTACAGTTTTTAATACAGTTCCCAATTACACCTCAACTGGAACCACTGCCAACAAAATAAACCCTCTCAGTAGCCCAGTTCCTATAGCGTAGGCATGGGACTGACACCACCTCAAGAGACAACCTTTCAAAATGAACAAAATGTAAAATGTTTAAGAAGTAATCCTATCGAGTTGGCAGCCTCCAAAGTTGGACGTGGCCAAGTATTCAATGCAGGTCAGCTGGAGAACAGAGGCGATCCTTGCCTGTGTGCTCCAGCCTCTTTGCATTTTTGCTAGATGGGCAATTTCGCCTATTTAGCCGCAGAGCTTCTGAGCAGGAGGGAAGGAGGCTGGAGTGCACATAGGAAGCTCAGTAACACAACTTCCCCAGTCCTCTGCCCTTGGGACTGCCCCCTTATTCCCATCTCCACACTCAGCTAGAAGTGGGATAGGTGGAACAACTATAGTAGGCTACAGAATCGGACTCAAAGAGTGCTTATCAATGGTACCTTCTCAAACAGGGGGTTGGTAACAAGTAGGGTACCGCAGGGCTCAGTCCTGGGCCCAATGCTCTTCAACATTATGACTTGGACAAGGAGGTGCAGGGAATGCTTATCAGAGTTTCAGATGACACAAAATTGGGTGGGATAACTAATACCTTGGAAGTCAGAAACAAACTTCAAAGTGATCTTTATAGGCTGGAGTGCTGGGCTGAAAACAACAGAATGAAATTTAATAGGGATAAATGCCAAGTTCTACATCTAGGAAAAAGAAACCAACTGCACAGTTACAAGAAAGGGGATACTTGGCTCAGCAATACTACAAGCAAGAAGGATCTTGGAATTGTTGTAGATCACAAGCAGAATATGAGCTAACAGTGTGATGTGGCTGCACAAACAGTGAATGTCAGGATCTCTTCTCGATCATGATCTCTTTTTGATCATTCCAGAGTGCAGGACACAAAATAATGGGATCAAGATACAGGAAGCCAGATTCCGGCTGGACATCAGGAAAAACTTCCTGACTGTTAGAGCAGAACGACAATGGAACCAATTACCTAGGGACAGGGCTGGGGGTGGGGCCAGTTGGCATGGGCCTACGATTTTGAGGGGGCCTACTCCAAGTCCCTCTGGTAGAGGCAAAGGGGGAACCTTTGGTAAAGATTTGTTACAAAGGGCAAAATTGCTTGATTTTTCTGTTGTTGTTGTTGATGAATTTGCCCAAAGAAAAGCATGTAAAGCACTGCTGAATGTGAAGAAGTGATGTCTTATATACATCTTGAATAAAAGCGCTTGCTATTACCTTTTAAATAAATTGTTCTAGTTAATATGTATTTAGAACTGATTAAAAATACTTAATGAGCAGTTTGAAATGGGGCCCACATTTCCCATCTGGCCTGGGCCTATTACCAGCTTTGCCTGGCCCTGGGGGGAGAGTGTGGTTTATGGGCTCAGAAGTTGGAGCCCTGGCTCTAATCTAGATCCCAGAAACTGAAAAATCCTATGTCCCCCAGACACTGTCTAGGGGGACATAGGACTGTTCCCTCTGTAAGGGGAATTATTTACAAAAGGGAAAAAAATGTTACTCTTAAAATAGGTTAAGACTATTTAAAGCTTCTTAAATTAAATATGCTTGGTTACCACACCTAATATTTAAGAGAGTCTTTCCCAGCTTAATAAGTTCTGAAAAACCTTTCCTTCCAGCCACATTATCCCTAAACTCAACCCCAAAGAATTCCTCACAAGCAGGAGAAGATGCTATATACTAGTCTTCTTCTCCCTCCAGTTCTTGCTGCTTCTTCTGGCTTGTAGAGAGCCTGTTTAGACAACACACTAAGCCGTGGTTAGGCTGCTAACCCTTTTGCAGCAAATGTTTAGTGAGTGTGTTTAAACCATGGTTATGTAGCCACCATGATTAGGAATGGTTCACACAACAGGCTAAGTCAGGGTTCACACAACACGCCAAGCCATAATGTTTAGCTCAAAATGCCTAAGCACTGTGCCTTAGCTTGTCATCTGAACAGGGTCACTATGATTTATGTGCTTCAGGGTTTACTTGTCAAAGTTCCTAAAATGTGTTATGTATAACTTGGTTTGCTCATAATATTATTGTGTTTCATATATTCAATGTAAAGGTATAGCATATTCAGGCAATAATGACAAATTTACTGCATTGACTTTTAAATGTTTTAAAGTGTAATACTGATTTAATTGCAATGCCACTTATACATAATGCATTTTATGTAATAATGCAACTTTAGATCTGTAAAGAGATTTTAAAAATAAATCTTGTAACTTTCCCCCTCAAATTCTGTTTTATCCCTGTGAGGAAAAAAAGTCCGTCCCCACAATGGCTGCATGATGTCTGGAAATTTTACATTGCAATGTATAAGTAATGCATTCTTACAACAAAAACAACTACCAGAGAATGGAATGGAATGGAAACATTAGATTTATTGTGAAAATCCATTCTTTTCAGACTTCAATTGACGAGGTATATCTACATGCATTGGGTTTATCCTCTCCCCCTCCACAAGCAGGATTATGCAACTTAGGCCGTAGCTAGACCTAAGGTTTATCCCAGGATCATCTCGGGTTCGTCCCTGCCTGAGCGCTGGATGCCCTGTGTGGCACTTAGATGAACAGGTTTGACCCCAGAACAATCCTGGGATAAACCTTAGGTCTAGCTACGGCCTTAGTTTCAACAGTAGTCCCTGAAGTCCTGCAGGTAGAAAGAGTACACTCCAATGAAACCTTTTTCAAAGTTTTGTGAAAGACCTTCTTAAAAAGAAATATAGAGATGGAAAAGTGAGAAAATAGAAAAGGAAGCCATCCATATTGACCCCGGCAGTAGGAGGAGCCGTCCTTACGTATTCCTCAACAGTGAGACAACTTTAATCCTGTATTGAACTCATCAAGAGAATGAACTTCCACAGTAGGTCCAATGTTCATTTCTCTTTCAGTGGTGTATCCTGGTGTGGGATGTTGAACAGAAGTACGACACCTCACTGTAAAAAGTGCTGCAGAGGTATAACTTGTACGTCTTCTTGCATTCCATTTGGAAGTGCCAAGTTATGAAAGAAGGAAGGGCCTGAGGCTCAAGTAACACAGCATTACCAAGTCACTGGGAGAGTGAATGCCCTGCCTCCTAAGAAGACCGTGGCAAGGGGGACACCGGCTTGGTCCCATACATTGGCTCAAGAAAAAGCAGCTGCAAAGAACTTGTTTCACGCTTCACTTCCAAAAAGAACATCTATAAAACCAAGTGCCTGAGTTTAATGTTTAATTCCTTTCTCCCAATTCCCTTTTCTTTTGTGCCATGCAGTTGAGAGTCACATCGGGACTCTTTTTCTGCTGAAAGGTGGGGTAAAGGATTATGCATGCAGCTATGCTGGATCAACCAAAGGCTTATCTAATACATCATCCTCTTTCCCACAGTGGAAAAAGAGATTGCTCAGAATCCCATAAGCAAGGCATGAAGACAATAGCCTTTTCGGATGGACTAGAGTGGCAGCTGCCACTTTGGTTGTTCTTGTCAGTGGACTCTGAAGTCACTGAAAATAACCAACTGTGTGCAACGAAATAGTCAAAGGTGCCTGACACACAACACGATAGCCAACGGTTGTTCAAATAATCAACTCTGCACAGCTTGGGTTATTTTGGCGAAATAACTAACTGTGGTGTGAAAAAGTCCTGACAGACAACACAATAACCCTCTGTTGACTGTTTAACCCACTGTTGGTTATCATGTTGTCCGAACCCAGCCATGGTTATCCTGAGTGTTTTACTGGGAAGTTTCTCTTCCTTCCTGTCTAAAGGAAATCATGGGACTATCCAAAACTGTCTTGAGAAAGTATTTACAGGTTGAGCTGTAACATTAAAATTCCTGCTGAGTACCTGAAAGGTGTCAAGTCAATGAGGCAATTTAGGAAGTCGTTAGGCAACTCTGCTCTGCCCTCAATAGCCAATGTATTGAACTTTGGGAGATGGAGAATACTGTTCTCTTAGTTCCTTACGAGCATTCGCAAGCCAACCTGTGTTGGGCTCAGTGGTATCAGATACTGATCATGGGGTATGAGTAAATTCATACTGCCAGAGGTGCTCCATCAGGTATTGTGGTCCTGAGCCATATTATTTTATTTATTTAAAATTACTTTTAGATTACCTAAATTAGCCCTTAGATTGAAACCAGCACCTTCAAGTGGGCTCAGAAACATACAGGAAGCCAAAACAAAAAGGGCAAGAATCAGTGTTATATGCTTAGACCTTTTGGTTCCTATTATCAAACTAGCTGCTGCATTTTGCATAAGCGACAACTTCAAAAACATCTTCAAAAGACCTTTATAGAATACATTACAGTAAGCTAACCTGGAGGTTACCAGAGCATAAACTACTGAAGTCAGGTTACCCCTGTCCAGATATGGGTGTAGCTGGGTGAACAGCTTTAACTAGTAGAAGAGGCTTCTTGAACCTCAAGTGACAATGACTGCTCCAGAACCTCCAAGCTATGAAACTGCTGTTTCAGAGGAAGTGCAACTGTACCTAGTTGTGAACACCCTCCATCCTGTATGACAGACCACCTATTGACAGCATCTCAGTCTTACCTGGATTGAGCTTCAGTTTATTATCCAATCCCGTTACATCAAGCACTCATTTAGCATATCCACAGTCTCACACGATGATCAGAAGGAAAAATGACAATGCAGTATTGAATGACAATGCACTCAATAACTCTGGTGAGTCCCACTCGTCAAAACTGATCCCCATACTGTAGAACCCATAGGGCTGAGCAATATCCCCAAGCATCCCTTCTGGAGCTGACCATCCAAACAGGAGTGAAACCACTGCCTTGCAATAATTCTCCCCCCCCCCACACACACACACTCCCAATTCAGACAGCCACCCAAGAAGGATACCATAATCAACAGTATCAAAAGCCGCCAAGAGAATAAGACAAACCAACTGGGTTACACTGTCTTTCTTCCAACACAGGTAATCATAGACAAACAGCACCTAATAAGCCCTGATCAACCACTGAATGTCATAGCAAAGGCTTAATTCAGGTGGAGAAGTAGAATTTCTTTGCAACCTTCAGCATCCCCAAGTAGCTTATCAATGGTACCTTCTCAAACTAGGGGGAGGTAATGAGCAGGGTACTGCAGGGCTCAATCCTGGGCCCACTGCTCTTCAACATTTTTAATAATGTTCTGGACAAGGAAGGCTTGTCCAAGGAAGGCTTGTCCTAGGTGCAAGGAAGGCTTATCAAATTTGCAGCACACAAAAATGGTTAGGATAGCTAATACCATGGAAGACAGAAACAAAATTCAAAGTGATATTAATAGGCTGGATCGCTGGGCCGAAAAAAACAGAATGAAATTTAACAGGGAAAAATGCCAAGTTCTACACCTAAGGAAAAGAAACTACATGCACAGTTAAAGGATGGGGATAATTGGCTCAGCAATACTACAAGCAAGAAGGATCTTGGAATTGTTGTAGATCACAAGGTTAATATGATGTGGCTGCAAAAAAAGTAAATGCTGTTTTGGGTTGCATTAACAAAAGTACATCTTCCAAATCAAGCGAGGTACTGGTTGTCATCTATTCAGCACTGGTTAGGCCTCATCTTGAGTACTGCATCCAGTCCTCTCTCATCTCACACTATTGCCCAGCTCGTGCTCTCCGCTCCTCTGGTGCCATGCTTCTCGCCTGCCCAAGGACCTCTACTTCCCTTACTCGGCTTCGTCCTTTTTCTTCTGCTGCCCCTTATGCCTGGAACGCTCTTCCAGAACACTTGAGAACTACAAACTCAATCACAGCTTTTAAAACTCAGCTAAAAACTTTTCTGTTCCCTATAGCTTTTAAATATTGAGTTTGTTCTGACTCTATACTGTTTAGCTTCACCCTACCCAGTGCCTGTTTACACTTCCCTGTGCCTGTTTGCATTCTCTTTCCCTCCTTATTGTTTACTACAACTTTATTAGATTGTAAGCCTATGCGGCAGGGTCTTGCTATTTACTGTGTAATCTGTACAGCACCATGTACATTGATGGTGCTATATAAATAAATAAATAAATAAATAAATAAATGAATGAATGAATGAATGAATAAATAATAATAATAATAGTCCTGGATACCACACTTCAAGAAGGATTCAGGCAAGCTGGAGAGGGTTCAGAGGAGGGCAACCAGGATGATCAACAAAGCCCTATGAGGAGAGACTGAAAGAACTATTTAGCTTTAAGAAGAGAAGACTTAGGGAAGACGTGATAGCACTCTTCACACAGTTTGTCACACAGACAAGGGCCAGGAAATCTTCTTGATCATTCCAGAGTGCAGGACATGCCATAATAGGATTAAGTTACAGGAAGCCAGATTCCAGCTTGACATCAGGAAAAACTTCCTGACTGTTAGAGCAGTACAACAATGGAACCAATTACCTAGGGAGGTTGTGGGCTCTCTCACACTAGAGGCATTCAAGAGGCAGCTGGACAATCTTCTGTCAGATATGCTTTAAGATGGATTCCTGCATTGAGCAGGTGGTTGGACTCAATGGCCTTATAGGCCCCTATGATTCTAGCCTCTCACATGGGTACACACCAGTGTACAGTTGCATTCTTGGGGAGTTTTCCATCTATGTTCAAGCTGTCTCTCACACTGCATCATCACTCTTAGCTCCAGGGCATACCATGGAGCTCTACTAAGTTCAGGAGCAAGGAGAAGGAGCCACTAGATAGGAGCCTGAAGAATATGATAAAAATATCACCAATAAAGATATTCTCTCCAACTACTTTTCCATCCTAACTGGAAGGTAATAAAATAGAAGGAAGAACTGTCTGAACCTAGCCTCTGAAGCTGTGAATCATTAGCACTGCCAAAGTGTTCTACCAGCTACCTGATTACACATACCTAACTTAGACATCTCCTGCCTAAAATGAAAAAAAGAATCACTTGCTTGTAAAGCTTCTCTGCCTGGAAAAAAATCTTAACTCACCACAGGTGACCAGGCAAATAGCTATTGACAAGCATTCTGCTCACCCCTTGACAGCCATCAACAATTTGGCTGTTAAGAAAGCTATTCCTTGGGAAACTGATGTGTCTCATTTGTGATCTGCTGAGAATTTGGACACAGATTTTTAATCAGGTTACTAGAAATGTGTCTAATTAAAAGTAATTGTTTTAACGTATCCTTAGATAAAGCTTGGGTGGGGTGGGGGAGATTAACCATTGAAGTTTCAACAGTTGGAATCTGTCGTTTTTTACCGAATAGGAAACAGCTGTAACTTTCCCCAAGAAATTATAGTTTTAGTGAGGTGGACCTTGGCCTTTTCTGAGGATATCTGAAAGCAGTCTTTAGTATTCAGTGGCATAATTAGGGCTGCAGTTAATTTCATTAAATTCTCCTGCTGCTAAATGAAGCAGATTATGAGACATCTTTTATTGCAAGGCGTGAAATTACAGCCTGTCAGCTGCCAATGTTAGAGTAAAACTAATGAATTACAGGGTAAATAACACCAGAATTAACCAGCCAATTTAACATACCACAGAGCAAAGTCATTTTTACTCAGAGCCTTAATGAATAGCATTGCTAGGATACCTGCTCAGTTAAAATGAAAAATAAGTGCTGCAAAGATATTCAAAAATTTAAATACGCCACATTTGCACTTACAGATGGAAAAAAGAGGTTTAAAAATATTACAGTATACTTACATACTGAAACCATGCAACAAACTTATTAGATCTTTTCAATCTGTGAAAACTACAAATCTCCCCACAAATTCCCAGTTTACTAGGCTGATCTACACCAAGCAGGATATAACACTTTAAAAATGGTATGAAAACGGTATATGTAATGTGTCCTGGGCCTAAACAGTTGTCATAACCATTATAAACCATAATAAGCAGTAGTGTAAATCCTGCCAAGGATCTAAACAGCTACAGGCTGTTTAGTAAAGTCAGAAAAGATTCTGCAGCCTTGTATTCTTCAGCATTCAGTACAGCTTCCATTGACCTAACTTGATAAAAACATTCCATAGCCAGAAGTTTGTTAGTTTGCTTGTTTTTGAAGCCACAGTCAATGATATCTGGCATAAGGAAAGTGGCCTTCACATAGGATACAATGAGCACAACTACTGGATGGTTTATTTATTTTCACTATTACCACCATCATTATATTTTGTTGTTTCCACATTATATATAAGTAGACTGACCATATGAAAAGGAGGACAGGGCTCCTGTATCTTTAACAGTTGTTTGAAAAGGGAATTTCAGCAAGTGTTATTTGTATATATGGAGAACCTGGTGAAATTTCCTCTTCATCACAACAGTTAAAGCTGCAGGTGCCCTGCCCTCTTCTAAATCCGGTCACAGTATAGCTGCAGTATAGTTCCTGCAGCTTTAACTGTTGTGATGAAGAAGAAATTTCACCAGGTGCTGCATGCATACAAATGACACCTGCTGAAATTTCCTTTTCTATGCAACTGTTAAAGATACAGGATCCCTGTCCTCCTTTTCATATGGTCACCCTAATATAAGGGAACACAATGTAGGAGGAAAAAAGAACGAAATAACTACATAAGAATATTTTGGACATTGTAAGGCTAAGGTTGCAATTTCAGAAATAAAAAAAACTTGTGGTAATTCCACAATATTAAGGAACGATACTCTTCAGAAGGACTTATGAAATTCAGCATAGTGGAATTGTTTCAAAATGCCCAGAATTACATGTAAGACCATTTCACTTGTTGAACAATGATTCACATCCCACTTCCTCAGGTAGCTAGAATTGAGGGTTAAGAAGCATTAGGAAAAGAAGTTTTAGAGAACTAAAGAAAGCCAAATTTATGTGTTTCCAAAAAACTGAATTTTAATTAAAAAAACAAGATGTAAAGAAAGAATTAAAAGCTCAGGAGAAGTTCAGTATTAATGTAGCAACATTTTTTTATTAATGTACTTATTAAATTACCAAAGGTACCCAAACTATGTACAACTCACATAATGTATAAATGCTGCTCCCTGGCTCAGGTTCTTTCCTAAAAGTGTCATACAAAATCCTCAACTTCTTTTTTATACTATCAAAAGCAGAGTTTTAAAAAGCAGTTGGAGGTTCTGCCAGGACAACTTTTGAGAACCTTCCTCAGAATTTCCTTTAACGTTCCACTTCCTGTATGTGTCCTTAACAACAAAAAACAACCACATATAAAAAGTGGAAGGCAGGCCAGGCTAATAAAAGAAGAATACAGACAGGTGGCACAGAACTGCTGGAATGGCGTCAGGAAGGCTAAAGCTGAGAATGAGCTGAGACTTGCGATGGGTGCTAAAAGCAACAAAAAAACTTTCTTCAGGTATGTGCACAGTAAAAGATATAGGAAAGAAATAGTGGTTCCACTACTCAATGAGGATGGGGAAATGATAGCATATGACAGAGAAATGGCAGAAGTGTTAATTTCCTACTTTGGCTCTGTCTTCTCCTGAAAGAAGGTCTATGATCTCCCTGGCAAAAATTAAGTACAAGCTTAAGGGGAAGGATTGCAGTTTGAGATTGATAAACAAATGGTCAAGGAACACCTAATTACTTCGAATGAGTTCAAATCCCCACTGCATTCTAGAGTAATAAAGGAGCTGGCAGAAGAACTCTCAGAACCACCTATTTATCTTTGTGAAATCATGAAGGATGAGTGAAGTGCCAAATAACTGGAAGAAGGCTAATGTCCCTATATTCAAAAAGCTTTGCTTTTGGGCAGTATACAAATATAATAAATAAATAAATAAATAAATAGGGCAAAAGGGAGGAACCTGGGAACTACAGAACAATCAGTCTGACATTAATCCCTGGGAAATTTTTGGAGCAGATTATAAAAAAGTCAATCTGTAAGCACCTTGAAAACAACACAGTGATTACTAGAAGCCAACATGGATTTGTTAATCTGATCTCATGGCAAAATGGATTTGCCAGACTAATCTGATCTCACCTCCCTTGTGAACTGTGGGAATGCTGTGGATATAATATATCTTGACTTCAGCAAAGATTTTGACAAAGTGCCCCATGATATTCTGATTAGCAAACTAGCTAGAAGTGGGATAGGTGGAACAACTATTAGGTGGATCCACAGTAGGCTACAGAATCGGACTCAGAGTGCTTATCAATGGTACCTTCTCAAACAGGGGGTTGGTAACAAGTAGGGTACCGCAGGGCTCAGTCCTGGGCCCAGTGTTCTTCAACATTATGACTTCGACAAGGAGGTGCAGGGAATACTTATCAGATTTGCAGATGACACAAAATTGGGTGGGATAACTAATACCTTGGAAATCAGAAACAAACTTCAAAGTGATCTTTATAGGCTGGATTGCTGGGCTGAAAACAACAGAATGAAATTTAATAGGGATAAATGCCAAGTTCTACATCTAGGAAAAAGAAACCAACTGCACAGTTACAAGAAGGGGAATACTTGGCTCAGCAATACTACAAGCAAGAAGGATCTTGGAATTGTTGTAGATCACAAGCAGAATATGAGCTAACAGTGTGATGTGGCTGCACAAACAGTAAATACCAGGATCTCTTCTCAATCATGATCTCTTTTTGATCATTCCAGAGTGCAGGACACAGAATAATGGGATCAAGTTACAGGAAGCCAGATTCCTGCTGGACATCAGGAAAAACTTCCTGACTGTTAGAGCAGTATGACAATAGAACCAATTACCTAGGGGCAGGGCTGGGCAGAGGGGGGGGCAGTGGGGCCAGTTGGCATGGGCCTACGATTTTGAGGGGGCCTACTCCAAGTCCCTCTGGTAGAGGCAAAGGGGGAACCTTTGGTAAAGATTTGTTACAAAGTAGCTCTTTGGGCAAAGTTGCTTGATTTTTCTGTTGTTGGTGATGAATTTGCCCCCCAAAAAAGGCATGTAAAGCATTTCTGAATGTGAAGAAGTGATGTCTTATATACATCTTGAATAAAATGCTTGCCATTACCTTTTTTATATAAATCGTTCTAGTTCATATGTATTTAGAACTGATTAAAAAATACTTAATGAGCAGTTTGAAATGGGGCCTACATTTTCCATTTGGCCCAGGCCTATTACCAGCTTTGCCTGGCCCTGCCTAGGGAGGTCATGGGCTCTCCCACACTAGAGGCATTCAAGATACAGCTGGAAATGTATGCTTTAAGGTGGATTCCTGCTCCGAGAAGGGGGTTGGACTCGATGGCCTTTCCAACTCAACTATTCTACGATTCTTTGTGAAGTCATGCAAAATTCTCTTCTAAATAGCAAACTAAGCCTGTAATCCTAAACACACTTTTTAGGGCATAAGCTTCATTCAGCATAGTGGGCCTTACTTCTGAGTAAACATGAATAGGATTGTGTGCACATCTCTCAGCCATCCTAAACAATCAGAATGCTAAATGTTTTGGTTTGATTTTTTTTTAAAAGAGAGGGGAGTTGCATATGTATTTATTCAGATCAAACTCTAAAACGTTCTCTTTTCAAACATATTTAAGATAGTTCAAACTGATATGATTTAAAGTTGGTCAATATAGTGATGTAACCTTTGTACATTCAAACTTAGGGATCTCCTTAGGTTTGCTGCCAGTAGGACTAATTTGAAAGTTGAATAAGAAATTTTACTAAACCTAAGTAGTTAGACAATTCATATCTAAAAGGACTGAGTTGTCTATGCTTAAATTAGTTTTGGATAATTTAAGGTGAATTATAACAATATTGGTTAGGAACATGTTGTAAGAACTTAAACAGACAAGGACAAAAGCAGTATATCAGTTTTCAGAATGCAAGTGAGAAGTCACCTGCCCCAAGTGCATGGATAATTTTAAAAAGAATGTATTAGCATGACAATAGGATTAGTTTTTTTAAATAATAATAAAACAATAATAATAATAATAATAATAATAATAATAATAATAATAATATAATAAAGAACTGCCTATCTCGAAATGCAGTTGAACTCCAGATCTACTTCTAGTGCCCTGTGCCTCTTGGCTATGCATATTATTACAGTGAATGGTTTGAAGCAATCTATAATAAATTATTAAATTTGTTTACACCAATTTATCAGTCATGTGTGTTACAAAGTAATATGGTAAACTGTCTGAAGTATTACCTATATATACTGTGGGTGGTACTGAAGGTGAGCACCATGTACATTGATGGCGCTATATAAATACATCATCATCATAATGATGTTAGGAAAGAATGGCAAAGTCTGATGGGCCACTGGATCCATGGAGTGAATTTGCCTCATACTAGTGTGCTTTTGAAGTTGAGCCTCATTTAATTCTTGTCACTGCTTTTGGTCTTTTTTCTCTCTTCTTAATTTCACTACCAATTGACATTTACAGTTCTTCCGAGTGGAATAGAAATTAATTTCATCTTTTTCTATTCATATACTTGCTCCGTCTCTCAGCATATTATAGTCAAGTTAAACTGCAAATAATCCCCTAGCTGATTTGTTTCAAAATAGTTCACTAGCACTCGTTCACCATCTTTTACACTGCAATCCTAGACAGAATGTCTACTCAGAAGTAAGCTTCATTGTGTTTAATGAGATTAATGTCAGGGTAAGCATATATATGATTGCAGACTTAGTTTTCAGTAATCAAGGCATTTTATAACAAAGACATTTGAACAATTTTAATGAAAGTGCAACTACTCACTTAATATAGTCTAAAATATATTAGAGATATTGCACATCAACCCACAAATTATGTAGTAAGAACAGAAGGTTGGATCTTGGCTAAGGCATACTTAAAGAAGACCCAATGGGACTTAAGTTAGTCATGACTTAACAAGCCCCACTGATTTCTACTCTAAGTATGACTAAGTCTGGATCCATCCCAATGGGTTGCATCCAATGTTAGTCCTAAAATTGGATACAACCCAAAGTTTCATAAACCACAATGTTTATACTTGTTATACTTAAAAACTAACAGAAGCTTTATCACAGCCCAGTTACTTTTCATAATAGAAAATATATCCATCCACAGGCTCTATGTGATAGCCTTATAATACACTAAATTCAGGTGAGTCCCACTGGTCTCCAAAGTAGAATTACCCTTGCTTTTTCTTTGGGTAGTATGTCGTAGACTCCACCTGCACCAAGGCACAAGCTGGCTTTTATTACCCTGGCCTTTATTTTCTGGTTAGTGTCAGTAATGGCTGCATCACACCTGAAGATCTTCATAGTGCATAAGAATAAAAAAAGAACGCATCGCCACAGAAAATGGAACTGTAACAAGAGTTCTCATCTCATCTCATTTTCCTTCAAACAGCAACATTAAGTTCAATTATATTAAATCAAAGGCGAATGTATTAGAAAGAATAGTTAAATGAGACCAGAAGGTCTAGATTAGAGGTACAAAGTGAATATAGGCAAGCAATGCAGAGATAAGAGCGCTAGTAAAACAATAATGAAACAAGAAGGAAGTTGGGCATTTGTGATAAACATGGGCCAACTTAGACGCTGCTGCAGAAAGACATCTAGCAAGTTTCTGGAATCTGGTGATACAAAACTGTAAAAAAAATGCTCGTGAAATCTCTAGCCTACCTTTGAGCTCTTGGGGGAAGGGGCGGCACTCTGAACCAGACTTTACAAGTAGAGTAGGTCAAGCACAATTACATCTTCAAAGGTCCTACAATCCTTGTTAGGAGTGGATGTATTACCACCCATGCTGAGCTTACACATTTGCCCTTTTCTAGTCTTTATATGGATAGTCTGGATCATGCCCAATATTTTTATTTTCCCTTGAAGTCTTACTCTTCCCCCCCCCCTTCATATTTGTACACAATGTACTTGCTTCTTTTCATACAATCTTGGTTCCAAAACAATGATTTCAATTCAACTGACACACACATTTATGGTAGCACTTAAATTGCATGGAAATATTTAGAATGTCACAGGTTTGCTTTTTTCAAAAGAAAGCTAAAGGGCTTTAAATACTTGCTGTTCAGTTTACTCTTTTGATTGCTTTCCTACTATGTAAATCAATTTGTTAATGTTCCCTACAAAATGCATGAGCCAGTTATACTGACAAACACACAAAGCTCATTCTAATTAGCTGTTAATTAGTAAGAAGGAACAGATGCTGTTAGAGTTTCAGCAGGCATACAGGTTCTGTAAACAATGCTTATAAATCTAAATGAATTTATTAGCCGCAATGCAAGTGTCAACGTTTAGTTGGCAACCATACAAATATGGCAGAATTCCCTTAACATCTCTGCAACATATTAATAATCCTTGTGTCAACAAAAGTCTATGAAGCAATCTGACTTGCTAACTGTCATCACCATTCTACTTAATCTCATTTTGTAAATCACTTATCTTCTTCCTAATTCCCTCCATACACAATGTGATGAAAGAACTCTGGCATCAACCTTTTTCAAATTGAACACACTGTCCCTTTCTAACGCCTGAAGCCAAAGAATTTGTGGGGAATTCCCAAATGCATTTGACAAGTACATTGTATTAATTGCCACAGAGTTCACAGGCAATAAATGTGTAACCCTAACGCAAAAGAGAGGAGAGCACAACTCCTCCAAAACCAAAAAAAAAAAAAAACCCAAAACCCATCTGCAGCAATTAAAATAATGTTTCCTTATATTTTTCTATATTCTTAAGAACCTGACTACTATAAATATAAATATTTAAAACATGAAACATGTTTAAATCTTTCTTGCACATGGCCAACCAGTGACATCTTTTTTCACATCATAAACGTCTTTTAAATATTTTATGTATTTGGAATGTTGACATGTAACAATACTGTATCATTACTAAAATGAAATTTGGTGGGTGCCCTATTGAAGGAGGGCCTTGTCAGTGGTGGCGTCTGTAGACGAAGGTTGGAGTCAATCCAACCTTCCTGCACGGTAGGCCCCGGACCAAACGTCCTGTTGTCCCCGGCCACCCCTCGCCCTAGCCCTCTTCCCAACCGGGACGAGCCAGAGATTCCTGGACTAAAAACACACACACTCAGCTAAGGGCCAAAACAAGTTTAATACCATTCAGTTAAAACTAACATGTAAGGTTTTGGCCAGAGGTAGCAGCAAATGGGGGAGTGGGGGGAAAAAGAGGACGGGAAGGGAAGGGAATCAAAGGAAGGACAACAAAAGGATAATGTACTAGAAGCCAAGGCTCCATCTAAAACCTTCAAACTCACAACCCACCCCCAGCCATAAAAGCGGCTAGCCTTGTCTCAGGAAATCCAGACATTTAAAATAAACAAAAGACCCTAGCTTACTCCGAGCAGCCGTCCCATGCTGACTTGGGTGTTCTTCCTCCAAAACCAGAACAGAAGATGCTCATCCCAAACAGGATACCCTTTTTATCCCCTTTTGGAATTTAGAGCCCCATGACCTCTCTGAACCAACTCCAGCTCTGCCTGGCTCCTAACAACCCTCCCCTCATAGGGAGGGCTTCACCCTCTCTCTCGCAACTAAACCCAATTATCCTAACAACCAGGGAGATAACCTGCAGGTGAGAGGCCCAATCTGACCTTGGAGTCTTGGCGCCGAGAGAGTTCCACACTCCCACCCCCACTTAACATACCATCATAGCTACACAACACATACCAGAACAGATACAGAACAGAAAAAATAATACAATTAAAGAGCCAGTACAGCCAGCAAGGCCCCATGTCCTTCACAGCGTCAACTTGATGAAATACTCTCCTAACCCCAAGAAAATACTCTCCTTGCCTTTGAACATCAGGTACAAACCTGATTGTTTAAAAAGAAGCTAAAAGATGCTGCTAATTTTTGATTTGGTGATTATTAATGACATTTATTGGGGGAGAGGTTGTTTCTTTGTTTATCACCTGAAGTTACGTATTTTGTGTATTTTGGTTAAATTCTGAACATCTTGTTGTTTTACTGCTTTTACAACTGCTGCTTTGAATTTATTTTATGAAATATACAGAATTATATTTTGAAAGTGTTCAAAATAAACTCATATAAAACAAGCATTACCAAACTTAAGATGATTTTTCCCTTCCTTCTATGAAAGCCCGATTCTTCTCTCTCTCCCCAACCCCAACTCCTTATTTCCACCACACATTTCTTTTTGAGGGAAATGTATTGTACAGTCCTCAACAGTAATTGTATCTTAACCAAAATAAGTTATTTTAAATTAAGCTGAAAAACCAACGTATCAATACATTCCTTATATAATGATTCTTCATAAATTCTACAGCAGCGCCAATGAAACCTTGAGAAACTGACTTCAATCTCTTAATATTGTTCAGAGTTTTATCTCATATTTAGAGTGGTAAATTAAATAATATCCAAGGGAAAGTTACTTTAGATTTGGCATGCACTGGTAAGACCAAATTGAACCAATAGTTTGGTAGTGCATCTTTGTTGAATGGTCTATGGCAGGAGATAAAGGGACAACTCCTTTTGAAACTGGTCAAGTTTGCTTGTTTTTAGAAGGAACCAGAAACGAAATTGCCTCTGTTTTCTCTCTCACCCTGCCTGGTTCATGCCAGCAGGTCTTTGGATAGATGGAGAACTCTAATTTCAAGTTCTAATATTAGAAGAGCTAATCTTCAAGGTTTCCATCATTAAAAAATGTTAACTACACTGATGATACAGACTGCTACATTTTTGCTTGAGCCACCATAGCAAATAGCTGAAAGAATGGCTTAGTACATTGTTCATAACAACATGAGTGGTATTAAAAATAGCCTTCATATGCAAATTAAACATTCTAAGCAAGTACCCATGGCTCTAGCCACTCCTGATGTAAGGGCACATTTGATCTAATTGGAAAAATATTTCAAGAGCTCTGGGAATATTCACTGTTAACTGAATGCAACAACAAAAAGGAAAAGAGCAGGCATACCCGAGGGGATTACCAAATCAATTAACAACTAATTCAGGAACTAATTTCTGTATTGCCTCTTAGCACAAAAATGTATCTTTAATTTCTCCTGCAATAAGCATCACCATGATAGTCCTAACACACACTGACGCTCTAAATGAGTTTACATGTATCTCTTTTTGATTGGCTATATAACATTATTTCTTCACAGTTCAGTGCAACTGTAGCCAAGTCCTCAGAAATATTTAATTATACTAGTAGCTTCCCATTAACAATTTAAATAACTATAGTGAAGACAACTCTATAATAATCAGCAATCAAATAATTACCACAGTATTCTTGATATTCCAGTTATTTAAAAAAATAACCTGGGAAATTATTCAGAAAAAAAATATTTAGCTAAATTATATTTGCGCTTCAAAAAGCATTTGGATATATATTTAGTGTTTGCTGAGATAACAGATTAACACTAGGAAATAGACAGCACTAGAGGAAATCCTCCCAAGGCCAAATTTGCCAATATTGCCATTATATATGTATATAAAGGAGAGAATCAAGGAAGAGAATTCCACAATTATCAACCCCAAAAGTTAATAGCTCTTTTATTTTAAATGCTGAGCTTGCACCAAGCTTGGGAAAATAGGTGCCTTTCCCAGCTATGCACAATATATGAAGGATTATTTTTTTTTAAAAAAAAATTGGGAATCAGTATATAAATATTCTAATAAAAAATAAATGCAGCTTTAGCCACATATAAGACATCTCACCATTCTGTGTTCTCTCCAGCTACCATAGAAGCAGTTCCTTCTGATTTTGATTTCCCTATCAGTAATTTCTATGGATTATGCTCTTAGTTCAGTATGTTCATTAACCAGACCTCAAAAAGAATGCCTGGATATTTTGGAAAGATTTTACAAGATAAAACATATCTTTCATATGAATGATTGTACAGTGGAAAAATCGATTTGTTCCACTTAAATTAACTTAATTAAATCTGCACACAACTCTTTGTAAATTTTCACTAACTGTGTTACACAGTTGTTTATAATTCTCTTAAAAATGGTAAAATGGGGCACTATTTCTGTTTAGTGGCATCTCTGTGCACGCCAGAAGACCCTTGACTTTGGTGGAGCTACTGCTGAAGAGAGAATGAAAATGACTGATTAGCTGTTTTTAGATCCTTTAGATTTTTTAGATTCCTTTGTTTAAGCTTCTTAGATTTCCAAATACTATTAACTTTTCTTGCGCAGGAGATGCCAGCAGAAAATGCAGGTTGCTTACCTGTAACTGTAGTTCTTCGAGTGGTCATCTGTGCAGTCTCACATATGGGCTCTGCGCCTGCGCGGAGCTACTATCGGGAAAACTTCCAAAGCTGAGATTTTGGCGGGAACCCTCACTCACTCTCTAGTGCGCATGTCTAGGAGGGTTCCCGCCTGATTCCTCAGTTCCCCTGAGACCAAGGCCTCGGTACCGAGGAAGAATTCTTGCAATAGAACACAGCACCACACTGACTGCACAGATGACCACTCGAAGAACTACAGTTACAGGTAAGAAACCTGCATTTCTTCTTCATGGTCTCTGTACATCACACATATGGGTGATTAGCAAGCTGACTTACCAGAGGTGAGTAGGTGTCAACGCAGAATCGAGGAAAGGACAGCTCTGCCAAAGGCGCAATCAGCTCTGGATCTGGTGTCCAATCTGTAGTGTTGAATAAAAGTGGATGGCCTTGACCATGTTGCTGCACAACATAGTTCTGGTATTGAGATTCCCTTCTCAAACACAGATGAGGAAGCCACTGCTCTGGTTGAGTGTGCTTTGACAGCTGTAGGGGTTAGTAAACCCGCTAACTCATAAACCAGTGTTATAGTCTGTACTAACCAAGATGATAATCTTTGTTTTGATACAGGGAGAGCTTTTCTGGTGCCATCGTAACAGATGAAGAGGTGTTGAGATTGCTGAATGGATTCTGTACGAGACTTTTAGAACGCTAAAGCTCGTCGTACATCCAGCATGTGTAAGGACCTTTCAACATCTGATGTGGGTGATGGGAAAAAGGTCAGAAGGACAATGTCCTGATTGATGTGAAAGTCGGTCACGACCTTGGGAAGGAACTGGATGTCGGGGCGCAGGACTGTCTTGCCGCAGTGAAACACCAGGTATGGCTCATCTATCCTGAGTGCCGAGAGCTCGCTGGCTCTTCTAGCCGTGGTAATTGCGATGAGGAATGCGACTTTGAATGTAGCTAAAAGTTTGAATGGCTTGGTTAGCAACGTGTGTAACACGACAGATACACTCCATGGAGGAACGGGTAATTTAACAGGTGGATGTAAATTTAAAAAACCTTTTAAAAACTTTTGAATGGTGGGGTGAGTGAAAACAGAACACCCCTCCAGTTTTGCATGGTAAGCAGATACTGTAGCCAGGTAAACTCTTATAGATGAATATTTCAAACCTTTTTCCATTAACTGTAACAAGAACAATAAAATTACATTTACATCACAAACGACTGGGTCGGAGTTTTCTTTTAAAGCAAATTGTGTAAAAACATCCCATTTCCTCTTATATGAGGCTCTAGTTGATGGTTTTAGGGCTGCAACTAATTTGGTCTGGATTTTAGGCACGTAAGTGTTTTGGTTCAAGTTGGCATTAATCTCCACGCTGTCAAATGCAGAGAGTCGAAGTCTGGGTGACAAACTCGCCCTTGGTTCTGGTAAAGTCGATTTGGTCTCATGGTGAGATGGTAGAATCTTCCCTGAGCTCTGTCCAGAAGGGGGGCAAACCAGGGTTGCCTGGGCCACCATGGGGCCAGAAGGATGCAACTGGTGTTGTCTGTTATAATCTTTGCCAGAATCCTCGTTAGGAGGGGGAATGGTGGAAACAGGTAAATGAAGTCTGTGTTCCAACTGCGAATGAAGGCCATCTCCCAGCGAATGAACTTCTATTCCCACTCTGCTGCAGAAGTGCCTGCAAACACTGTTGTGAGTTGAGGCAAACAAGTCGATGGATGGGGTTCCCCATAGATTGAATATGTTGTTGATCACCTGTGGATGAATCTGCCATTCGTGAGCAGTGGTCATAGTTCTGCTTAATTGGTCTGCTAATTGATTGTGTTCCCCCGCTATGTGAACTGCAGTTAAGGTGATGTGCTGAGGAATACACCATTCAAGGATTTGAATTGTCAGCTGTACCAAGGGTATTGATCTGGTTCCACCTTGTTCATTGAAGTGAAACACCACTGTGTTATCTGAATATGCTGACCATACAACTAAGTCTGGAACGCCCTGAGTGCCTTCTGGACTGCAAGTAGCTCCAGCATGTTGATATGCTTGCTCTTGTCCTTGTGTGACCATTAACCCTGCACTTTCAAATCTCTGTAATGGGCCCCACATCCTGTTGTGGATGCATCGGTGGTGATAATACCTGTGGGTGTAGGTGGTAGGAAGGGGACCCCTAACAGTAGATTCCGAGGCGATATCCACCACTGGAGTGACCTCGATACTTCTGGTGGTATCTGAAGATATACACGTCTTGCATTCCTTGTAGGATTGAAGGCTCTGGTGAACCATAGTTGCATCCTTCGCATTTTCAGCCAGGCAGATTTGACCACCATGGTAGTGGCTGCCATAACCTCTAGCATTTTCTGTATGGTAATGGACTTTGCTTTGCTTCAAGTCATCAGCCCCTGTGCCAGATCAATGATGGTGTTTGCCCTGTCCAGTGGTAGGAAGGCTCTGCCCTGGGTTGCATCGAGGATGGCTCCTATAAACCTTATGGACTTCTTTGGGGATAAGCAGGATTTTTCCATGTTTATGTATAGCCCTAGATCTCGGAATAGATTTAGTATGACATGTAGATCGTTGATCAGTGACTGATGGAAATTTGCTACTATGAGCCAATCGTCTATGTAAGGATAGACCTGAATTTTTTGTTGTCTTAGGAAAGTGCAGATTACGGCCATGCACTTCGTGAACACGTGTGGAGCTGAGGATAGTCCGAAAGGTAGAACTTTGAACTGGAATGCTTGGTAGCCTATGGCGAACAGTAGATATTTCTGGCTCTGGTCATGCATGTCTATGTGGAAGTAGGCATCCTTTAAATTGATTGAGATGAACCACGCGTGTTCGGTCAGTAGTGGCAGGATCTCGGCGAGAGATATCATGCGGAATTTTTTGGGAGAAATAAAGGAGTTTAGATCGCGGAGGTCTAGAATTGGTCAAAGACTACCGTCTTTCTTTGGTACTGTAAAGTACCCCTGATGTAGTTGGGATTTCAGTACTGGTGTGATGGCACCCTTTGCTAGGAGGGTATGTACTTCTTCCTTTGGTGGTACCGATGGTGTCGTTGGTCAAAAAACACCCGAGGGCAGTAGTGTGTCGAATCCTATTCAGTAGCCTTGAGAAATTTGTCCAATGTGTCCAAGCTAAAAGGGATTTTGAGAGTTGGTGACAGAACAGAGTGATGGGGTTGATGGAATTGACAATGCAGTCAAAGATGCCATTTGTCATTGAAATTGTTTTTCCGTCTCTGGTATCGAGGGTGAGAAGATGAGAACTGACCTTTATTAGGTCGTTGTTGTTGCTGTTGATGTGGGTGACTCTGCTGAAACCTTGTACAATCGTTCTGGTAACGTGGATATTGGGACTGTGGCTGTTGATACCAATGCCTTGATTTAAAGTGATGGGTTAGAAAACCAAGTCCCAATTTCTTTGCTGTTGTTTTGGCTTTTTGCACGAAATCCATTGCTTCATCTGTATTGGAATGGAATAGACCCGCACCATCAAAGGTAAATCTTCAATGTGAGTTCTTGCTTCGTGTGACAGGCCAGCCGACCTCAGCCAGGTGTGATGTCGTAGCTCCAACCATTACCTTGGCCCCACAATCAGCTTGATGTTTAGCTGTGTTTATTTGTTGCTTAGCGAGTTTCATCGTTTCATCAGCGAAAATGCGGGTGAGTTCTCTTTGAGTTCCAGATTATTGCAGAAGAACACTATCTTTTCTAGTAAAAACATTTGGTATCTAGCCATAGTAGTTTGGTAATTGGATACTTTTAAGCTCAGTGACGCTGATGAGTAGAACCTTCTACCCATGAGGTCCAATTGCCTGCCCTCTCTATCAACCGGTGCTGAATGAACGCGATGTGAGCGGCCCTGAGCAGACTCCACAATCACTGAATTGGGTTGCAGGTGCGTGAATAAGAACTCCGCATCCTTCTCAAGGACCCGATACATGTTATCAAGTCGCTTCGATGTTGGAGCAATCGATGCGGGTTGTTTCCACGATTGCTGCACTGCCTGCAGTAGAGTAGGTAAGAATGGAATGGCTACTGGTATTGCTGATTCCGTGTTGACAACGTCAAATACAGGATCAGTTACAGTTTGTATTGGTTGAGAGGTTTGTATGCCTAACAACTGCACCATTCGCTGGATTTGATCTGAAAAATCGGCAAGATCCTAAGATGATGAAATCAGGTCTTGCGAGCCTATGACACGGTCCGGGGATGATGTCGATGGGGTCACAGATGAGTACGATGCGGAATCAGACTGGTAGTCGTCAGTTGCCGAAGCTGGTGACGTTACTTGTACAATAAACTCCTGTTCCGTCGTTTGACGGGGATGTGGATCCGTCTGAAAACCCTCCTGCTCTGATACTGCAGGGGCAGCTGAAGGTCTGTGTCCTATCTGTGACAGGTTAGCATATTGTTCCTGTCTCGATGCTGGGTGCTGTACCAATGGTGGTGGTTGTGAGGTTAAAAATACATGCTCCTGTGAACACTGGGGCGCTGATGTTGACGCCGATGGTCTCTGTGGAGATGGTGGGTAATGGTAACTGCAGTCGTAAGGCTCTTGGTATTGATGTGAATCTCCCCAGTATCGTGATGATCTAGGTGGTGCTGACCAATCCGACCTTCTGTCCCAATCAGACAATGGGGAACGTGAACAGAGTCGAGGGCAATATAGATCATTATAGCCTCGGTCCCGTGGGTACGTCCTCGAATGGATGGATTCTGGGGAACCTCGACTGTGGCGATCTCGCTCCTGTGGTTGCCGCACCACTGCGATTGGTTCCAGTAATCTCGGCGTGGTGATCGCAACGGGGCTTAGATGCCTGGGTTCTTGATTCGGGGAGGAGTCCCTTATCTCCCCTTCCGATGTTGAGAGAGGTGGTACGGTATCGGTCTTCGATGTCGAGTGAAGCTGCACGGTGTTGATCCTTGATGTCGAGGGTGCCTCCATGATTGGTGGCGAATGCATCATTAGTACCCACTGTGGTTGTGCCGGAATGCCTTTTTTGGGGAGGTCATTCCTGATGATTGACCTTTTTCTTCTTTTTCTTTTTCTGAGCTTTTGTTGCCTGGGCTCTCTTTGCTAGCTTTTTTGCTAACAAAGTGGTCAATCCTTTTCGTGGTGTAGGGGGTGTCCCTCTCAACGCCGATGGTGGTGGAGTATGAGATCTGACCACTGATGCGATCTCATGTGTTGAGATAGAAGTTGAAGCCATTGTTGGTCTTGAGGCTTGAACGGCTTGCAATGCCTGCCTCCACAGGTTGGCCTTTAGCCTATCGGCGCGTTTTTTTCTGGTCTGCCGGGAAAACGCCTGGCAGTTATGGCAGGAGTCGACCTTGTGCCCTTCTCCAAGGCACAGTAGGCAGAGGATACGCCCATCCGACGGCGGTAACTTGCTACTGCAGCAGGTACGCTTTCGGAAAGGGCCCCCTCAAAGCCATACAATCCCACAAGGAAAGTGCGATCAGCGATCACTCACAGTCAAACAACTATTCTAATTAATATTATTATTATATTATTTAGAAATAAAGAATATATATGAAAAATACAAAGAAAGGGAAGAAAAGGCCTGCAAGAGGCAGCTGGACAACATCTGTCAGGGATAGTTTAAGGTGGATTCCTGCATTGAGCAGGGAGTTGGACTTGATGGCATTGTGTGCCCTTTCAACTCTACTATTCTATGATTCTATGATTATTTAAGCTATCATGGTTTATTGTGTCGTTTCGTGCTCCAGAGTGGTTTAAGCACATTGCATACAGAGTCACCTGATAAAAGAGGTTAAAACTGCTGCCATCACTCTACTTCTTTCAGGCAATCTCTGTTTTTAGGATCAGTCAAGACTGCATTCTTTGCCCATTTCCGCCCTCAACCCTCCCACAGCAGTGCGCTCTGCAAACTCCCAAACTGTTAAACCCCTATGTTTCCCAAGGAGAGGCACAGGGGTTTAACTATTTGGGGTTTTAGTTTTGCCACAAAGGGTTTTAGTTTTGCCTCGGGCGCCTCCCCATGATGGGAATGTGTGTGTGAAATTTTGTCCCAGTCCTGCAAACTTTCAAGGGTTTAGAGCTCCCACCCCTGTTTGGGTGCAGAGGCACTGCTTTTGTTTGCAGATTCTTGTGGTGATAATTCTGGGCTGAAATTACTGATTATATGCAGGATAGAATGATCTGAAAGGAACTTTTCAACATCGCTTGGAGCGGTTTGGAGCTCAATATAGCTGTTTGGATTTCAACGAAGCTGCAACTATGGTGGTTGGCATTGTTTTCGCCTAATAGAGCTTTGTGGCGGATATTGTGGATAGTGTGGGTTTCAGAGTGAAGAGAGATTAAGAGACGGTGGCTTGAAGAAACAGACACTTTTACTCATGGCTCGCTTAAGGGCTCCAACTTCAAGCTGACCTGTCTTAAGACTCTGTTTATCATCTCTTATTGGTTCTCTTCTCTGACCTCTTGACTGACTTTGTTTGTTCCTATCTTTATTCAGAGGTGGGTCTGCAGGTCTATTACTGGGTGTTGAGAACCCCAGCCTTGGTCATTGCTACTTTCTGATACTGGACACGATCTTCTGGATTGTTTGGATATTATTCAGCTTTGAGTCGGTTTTCACATATTGTAGTTGTTTGATTCTTTCTATGTCTGGTTTCATGTTTTTGTTTTGCTATCAGTCGCAGCCAGTGGTGGCTGGGACAGCTCTGGTTAATGCTGTTGTACTCTGCTTGTTTTATTTTTCTGGCTTCATGCAATTTCTTTCTCCTCATTTTCTGTACTTATTCCTTCCTGTCCTTATCTTATGGCTTGTTCTCATTTCTTTTCTCCTAATTTAGTTCCTATTCGGTGTCTCCCAAATTCTCAGCTCCCTTTCTCTTGTTCCTTATGGAACTGCAAGTCTATGGCTTCTAAAGCAGTTGTCATTCACAACTTATTTATCTCTAGATCTCTGCACCTCCTCGCTCTTACTGATATCTGGCTTCTACCCATGATACCGCCGTTTCAGCTGCCCTCTCTCTTAGAGGACTCTCTTTTACTCTTAAGAGAGAGGGTCATGGCAGTGGGGTGGGTCTTTTATTATCTAGCTTCTGCCAAGTTCCATCCTCTTTCTATTCTACTTTCACATTATTTTTCTTCTTTTGAGGTACATGTGATGAGGCTTTTCGTTCTACTTTGGCTGCAGGTTGCAGTTATTTATTGCCCCCAAGGCCCGCTTTCAAAATTCATCCCTGATTTTGATTCATGGTTGACCTTTTCTCTTTCTCTGATAATTCTCCTACCCTTATCTTGGGTGATTTTAATATCCATGTGGATGACACTCAAGACTCTGCAGCTTTACGTTTTCGGTCATTATCATCCAGTTTTTATCTTAAGCTTTGATCTGACTCATCCACATATTCCCTTGGACACTGTCTTGATATTGTCTTCGTTAAGAATTGCTCTCTCTCTCTCTCTCTCTCTCGGACCTTTTTGCTGTTGAGTTTCCTTGGTCAGATCATCATTAGTTTCTTTTATGAGTATTCACAATCCTCCTTCCTTACATTCTATTTCTCGCTCTTGTCGTGATTTGCAATCTATTAATGAAGCTTTTTTCCCATCATTTCCCTCCTTTCTTCCTTTGGTTATTTCTGCCGTCTCCTTGGACTCTGCTGTTTCTCTCTTTAATTCTTCTTTATCCTCAACCCTTGACAATTTTGCTCCATCTTTGACACGGATGGTTAGTCTTTCTCAACCCCAATCTTGGCTCACCTCTTTCATTCACTATCTTCCTTTGGCATAAGACCAGGGATTAGTCTCGGTTTTGTAAACCGCTCAGAGAGCTTCGGCTATTGGGCGCTATAAAAATGTAATAAATAAATAAATAATGTAATATTCAATTCCTCACTTTCCTTTACTCCTCATATTGAGGAAGTAAGTCAGTCCTGTCATTTTTTATATATATAATATCACCAGAAACCAATCTTTTTTATGTATATCTTTCGCCAAGACTCTTGTTCACGCTTTGGTTATTTCTTGGCTGGACTATTGTAACCATCTTCTGACTGGTCTTCCTTCTTCTAACGTTAGTTCATTAGCTTCTATTCATCATTCTGCTGCTAAGATCATTTTCTTGGCTCATCGCTTTGATCATGTTACTCCACTCCTGAAATCCCTTCATTGGCTTCCAGTTCACTACAGAATCCAGCATAAGCTTCTCCTGTTGACTTTCAAAGTTTGTCATGGCCTAGCTCCTTGCTATCTCTCTTCTCTTATCTCACATTATTGTCCCGTTCTTCACTCATCTTACCTGCCCAAGCATCTCTACTTCCCTTGCTTTGCTTCATCCATTTTCTCTGATTCTCTTCCAGGGCATTTGCAGACTACGAGTTCAATTACAGTCTTTAAAGCTCAGATGAACACTTTTCTTTTCCAAAGCTTTTAGAAGTTTAGTTTAATCTTACTGTTTTATAATGTTGTTAGTTTTATTATCCTCTGTACCTGTTTGGCATATTCCCTTACCTTTCTTTTGTTTTCTTGTGATTTTATCAGAATGCAAGCCTATATAGCAGGGAGTTACTGTTTTATTTTATTATGTACCGCACCACGTGCATTGATTGCACTATATAAATTGTTGTTATTTTAGCACCCATAAAAGTACCCATAATTGCAAACCCAGAGATGGCATAATTACCTTTTTAAAAGGGCCCAAATGTGTGAGGAACCTAAAAAGTTATTGTCCCCGGCTCCAAAAATTTGAATGTGCCACTAGTTATTTCGCTACCCAACTGCCCACTCTACTACAACAAATAGAATGGAAGCTATGCCAGATTTCTCTAGTGGGAGTTGGTAAAGTCAGTATAGGAGGAAAAAGTATGGACTTTGAAGTGTGATGAATGATTGTTTTATGTTTTGGGTAGGATTATATGGTAACATCTTATTCCCAGGACAAATATTCCAACAAATTTGCAAGACCTGATATGTCAAATGTAGTTCTAAATCGCAAATGCTCTCAGAGTAAGAGATGTAGGTGAGGGATGAACAGCTGGTCTAAAAATGTTTCAATTGTATATGCAAAAATTAAATTCAAACTTGATAAGACAAGCATTTCAATGTCTATTTTATGTGAGATAAAGGCATAAAAATAATTTGTGATATATTCTTTATATTTTTTTTATTATCATGTTTCTATACAGAGACAACCCTCCATCTTATGAAATCCTATCTACAAAGGGGTGGGATTCCACTTTTGAAAGATTAAGTGAACCCATGAAACCTGCTGCATCACATGTCTCGTTTTCAGTGATCATAGGCTTCAGGTTTGACACTTGCCTGAAGCACGGTGGTGTTCTCTTCCCAAAGTGAAGAGGACTAATGAAATCAGTTTGACTGCCTATAGGTAGATGTAGCTATCTTTTCAAAACCTATTTCAAAGATAGTTTCACTGAAATGTTTTAATAACACTTGTCTGAACCTTGCTGAAATGTTTTAATAACACTTGTCTAAAGCCAACAAAATATTTTGTTGGAAGGATTATTCCAAATGATAGCAACAGTGATGCTGTTTGCTTCAAAAACTGGCAGATGATCATGTATTTATGACATAATATTGTGTGTGTTATTCTCTTGTAACTGTCCTGTTGCTTTCATTTATGTGCCATTTTCAATTATTCACTCTCCAATGTACATGCCACCAATCTAAAATGATAAAAATAAATTTAAAAGTGTAAATCATACAATAAAACAAATCATATATTTATATATATATATATAAAAAACCAGCAAGAGACAAGGGAACACACTCAAATGGTGAGATGAAATTAAAAGTTTTGATCACCTACTAAAACAACCGAGATTAAGGAGCTAATAGAGGGAAATCCACTAAACTGGAGTCACTACTGAAAGGCACCAGCACTACTATTACTACATATAGATGACAACCTCACCTTCCTTAGCTGCTGCACACTAACTGAACCTCATTACTTGATCTAAACTACTACTACTAAACTACTAGAAGGAGGGTAAAAATATATTCCCTCAACGATACCAAAACTCATCATAAAAAGTATCTAAAAGGCATTATTATTAGGGTTTGCTAGAAAGGAAATGGAATTGTTTATACCTATGTTCACTGCTCTGGAATCTTTTTAAGATACTGAGCGGTACAGAAATATTGTAAATAAAAAAATAAATAAGAAAAGGTAAGATAAGGAAGTCATTCTAAGGGGAGACTCCTCTCCAAATGAACCCACCTTTGATGATCCTGGAACAGGGTCTTTTCTGAGCTGCCCTCAGATTCTAAAACCAGCTTTCTATAGTGATCACTCATAATAAACAGTGGGATACAAGAAAATATTTTTAATATATGTTGCTTGTGCCACCTGATTACATGTTTTTATGTAAATGTTTCTGCATATGTTTTTAATTTCTGTGAATTGGCTAGAGAGATTTGGCTATGGGGCATCCAGAAATATAATGAATGAAATGAAATAGATTCATAGGAAGACAATTAAAATTTTACTAAATGTGATGTGTGGTGCAGTTTTTTTATTTACTCTTTAAATGCTGATATATCAGGAGAAGCAAGGAAATAGGTATAGATTAAGATACCTAAAATCATGTGTGAATTTTAAAGATAATGTTTTTTTTCAAGATGATCTATAGGTACTTGATACCTCTGAGGCTGAGTAGAATCTACATCAGCACAAATGATATGTGTTGGAAATGTGGTTCAGAGAAAGCAATGTTTCATATTTTTTGTTTATGCCTAAGAATTGGAACTTACTGGCTATATTATATGACAGGATATAATATACCATCAGGTCCATTGGACATTCTGTTCTGTTATTTTAAAGGCCTGGTATATAAGGAGGATTTTGAAATAATTGTGAATAGGTTAATAGCAGCTTGTATGACCATTGCGTATAATTAAAAGAAAACTAGCCCCATCACTTGATGAGTAGATCAACAGGATATGGAATATTCTATCAAATAAACTAATGAAGTTAGAGTTAAGGAAGAGAAACAACAGGGAAATATGCTCATTTAAAAGTGGAATCTTTTCATATCCTTTTAAAACAATAAGGTCTGGGATAATATTCATCTATATGTATTGCTGGATAATGTTTAAATATCATATTTATAAAATTCATATTTATTTGTACAATATAACTATTAAAAGTATATTTTACAGTATTGATATTTATCTATTTATGTTTTGACTACTTTTCAGTTTTACTGGAGTTACAGAATGATTTTGATACAATTTATTGCAATTAGTTGTACTTGTTTTATTGTGCAAGCTACATAGAAATATAATGATTAGGTTACACAGATAATGTTGCATGAAATAATTTGCGGAGGTTTGCTTCCATACAGGAAATGGTCGTCTTTCCCTAAATGATGAAGATAGCCAAAAATGACTGTGGCCTGAGCACCACCATGAGTTGGAACTTTATATATAATAAGGGAGGAATGGTTTTCAAGAAGTGACAGGCATATGAATAAGGAAAAAGAATGTCAAACAGGGCTCTGTAGACTTGTATGGGATTCAAATCTGGATCTAACCCAATATCAATGCAAAAATATTTCTTGAAGTTTCAGGGTGAGTTGACTACTACTATTATTTATCATTTATAAAGTACCTATGATTTACTAAGTGCTATACAAAGATTTTAAAAATCCAGGCCCTGCTTGCAGGCATACAATCAATTCTTCCTATTCTTAAATTTACCCCTTTCTACTAAATAATTAAGGAACAAGCAGTTGCTAACAAGTCTGGGAGCATTGTTTTTAATATATAGGGTAAAGGGGGTTTTGTGATAAAAGAAAATTCGTTTGATATATACTGCATTAATATATATTTTTCTCAGACTGTGTGTGTGTGTGTGTGTGTGTGTGTGTGTGTGTGTTCCAGAACCATAAAATTGTTCAAATACATATTTTAAGATTTTTGGGGAAAGCTTTTTACAAAGAGGAAACACCCAAGAGCCAGCACCTTTTCTGCTTCAGCCATTTGACGAATTTCTGACTGCAAGGTCTAATCCAGTCTAATTCTGAATTTCTCCACAGCATTTAAAATAAAGGCAAATTGTTTACTAATCATGTTGGTCAGATTTGCACCACTGCTCATGAAATCTCCTTCTGTATATTTCCTGAACAACGCTGCAAATTTGACCACTAAGCCATGCTAGTATTATTCATACTGTTACCTTCTTACAAGCAGGCTTTGCATCCCTTTGTCTCATTGTATACATTTTGTATGAGTGCCTTTTCCCCCATAAAGGAAATGTCATTGAAATATTCTTATGTTGGCCCAGTTCACACATAAGAGCCACCATGGGTGAGTTTCCCCACGGGGCTTCTTGCTGCAGCAGTGGCTGCCGTTCTAAACATTCAAAGTGTCACTTAGGTGCACCATAATTTCTCATTACATACAAACCCAGCAAGCCTGGTCGGGATTGTTGGGGTGGTTGAGAAGCCACCCTCAACTCTAATAACCGGCCATGGATTCTGGGTGACTTGTCAACCACCACAACGATAATATTGTGAACTGCTGAGAGATTTTATTATATTCGGTGACATATAAATGCCACAAATCAATCAACAACCTGCCCTCACCAGGTTTGCGTGCAATGAAAGCAGTGGCAGTAAGGGCTTAGATCACCAACCTGGTGCCCATGAGCTGCGCTAATTGTGTGAACCAGGTCAATGTTTTGCTTATGGCCAGCACTCATGACAGTTTGACTTTTAACAACACAATCCATTATATGACTACTCAGAATGATGTTCCATTGAATTCAATGGGGCTTACTCTTAGGCAAGTGATTACAGCAGTCTTCCCCAGACTGTTGCCCTCCAGATAGTATGTACTTCAACTCCCACCAGCCCCTGCCAACATGCCCAATGGTTAGAAATGCCGGGAGATGTATTTCAAAATATCTGAAGGGAACCAGATTGATGAAAGATTGCAGCCTAAGTGTGGGTATAAATAAAGGAAGATGCACACTAGATACTTTTGTCTTCCCTTTTTCTTTCCAGTATTGCTCTTTCTGCTTCTATATTGGCTCACACTCATAAAAGCCACGTAACAAACAAAAGTAAATATCCATGACTGATAAGTCAAATCAAGGTTTGATAGCTACTGGGCAGATATCAGGTGAAAATGAAGCACCAATATTTGATAGGCAGAGTGTAAATATTTATATTTAAGAAATGACCAGATTCGTTCTTCATTTCCATAGGAAAGCCTCTTTTAACTCAGTCTAGCTGCAAGAGGCATTGGTTCAATTTAGAGATTAACTGTATGGCTAAAGAGCTTATATCTAAATAATTTACTGTCAACATAGTTATAAACTAAGAGAAATTTAATATTTGCAATTTAAAAAAAAAAGAATTAAAAATCCAATTTATTTATTCATTTTAAACTATTTTTTTTCTGATTTCCTTTTTAAAATCATTTATTTTTATCCACCCTGCTTCTTAGTAAATGTACATATGATTGCACACCATCCATAAGATCCAACCTCTAAGCTACTAAGTAATAAAAGTGATTCTACTGACCAGAATGAGCAAGCCAAGGGTATCTCTATGAAACACCTGAAAGGGCCCCAGACCAAAGAAAATATAGTAAGAACTACAAACGTACACTGAGCTCTCATTTGGTAAGAGGATTTGCGCAAGTTTTACTACTCCAGAGAGTAGAATGAATAGAATAAAGGTACTAGATCCCTTAATATGTTATTTGAAATGACCTGTCCTTAGACCAAATGTAGGAAATATGACATGTCAGAGCACAGTAATAACTATGTTAGCACCCACCTGTTGGAATGTCCTCCCACCGGCAGACAAAGAGGCAGAAACTGTGGCCAGCTTTAGATGCCTCTTGGAAGATACACCTGTTTACTCAGGCTTTCCCTGATTTATAATCACACTACTCTGTTTTACTGTTTTTGCACTATTTTTAATGAATTTATTATTGTTTTTATACTGTTTTTTATATTGTCTTTTATGTATTCTTTTATGTAAATTGCTTAGAGATCTGATGATGTCAAGTGTTATGTAAGTCATTTTAATTAATTAATTAAAATTATATATTCCTTTAATTTAATGCATATTCAGAAAAAAATGGATTACCAAAGAAACATCATAGGCATTTGTCATCATAGGATCTTGGTGAAATGTCCAATCCTTAAACCTCTAAAGTAAAGTTGAAACATGTGACTTGAGAGTAAATAAGTCATTTTTTTCATGTAGACCACTCTTGTTTATGCCATTTGCTGTATTCAGGCATAGCTGTTCACTGGCCAGTTAACTTTGGGAATGATTGTTAGCTTGAGCATTTCTGAATGAATTTAGAGAGATTCACTTCTCATTCGATTTACACTGCAAGTTCACACTGAGATTGTGAGTTGCTGGTGCCCTCATTAGATTTGTTGTCTAACAACTGATTATTCAGAGTTTTCTGCAAAACTAGAAAGTACTCTGTTGATTACATCATACATGTTTATTGTTTAAATGGTATAATTCCAGACATAGTGTAAACATCCAATAAGTAAATCCATAAAGCCAAAGCATTAAAGGCCAGTTCTTACTATTTATTTATGCTCCAATTTAGGGAGGGGGGGGGGTAAAAGGAAATAGCACACAGCTGCCATCCCAAAAACAGACCTCCCATCTGCCACCCACGGTTTGCATGTCACCTTCTCCAGGCTCATTTGTACTTCATTAACTGCCATTGACTTAACAAGATTTATGCAAATGACACCATAGGAGATTGCTAACTCCCACTGCAATCAAGCGATTATGTACGTACAATTCTCCACAGCAATGAAAAATTAATACATGACAAGCCCACTCACTGCTGAGTTGTGCCTCTTGCTTTTATGTTTCTTATTGTGCACTTTTTATTTTAATATGTCCTATTGACAGACATTTGGCAGAAAGCATAAAACAAAAACAAACCTTATAAACACAATTCTTCCCTATCAACCTAAAAAGCACTTTTTATAATCTATTGTAAAATATCTCATGTTCTGTGAGATTATATGACACTGAATCAGGAACCGTACGCATACACAAAATATAGGAAATAATACATCCAAGTCGGTTGGTTTAAATCATTACTTAAATGACCACACTGACTAAAATACGTTCCTGAATTTGAAATTAATATATTTCCTCAATAAGAGTACACACCAACTTCTCCCTATAATAATCAAAACATATTAGTTCACAACTATGCACAGCTTTTATAAAAGCTAGGATTATACTGCACTGCCTTGGATCATGCAGCCCACATGCACTGCTGAATTATGGCTATAGACAGACGGATTTCTTTGATTCTCTCTGTACAAATGCAGGGGACACTAAGCAAGATCAATGACTTGCACACTGATTTGCAAACAAGTCCTACTGAAGTGGAATCGATTTCCAAGTAAATATGGATAAGATTGAGCTGTAAGTGCTGAGAGCATCCCAGAAGCAAGGGCTAGAGGTTAGTGGGCAGAAGTAGGGTTCATCAGTGAGATGGAAAATAAATGACAAGAGACATAAATGTTCAAAATTTGCAAATGAACATATTGCAGAACTCAAGTAGTTGGAAAGCATTAAAAAAGAACAAAGAGTGTTCAGGAACATTTATGGCACAAGACTCTTTGTTGTTTTACTGCAACAGAATGAAACAGCTAGCCCTCTGGAAATTAAAAAAAAAAAAAAGGAGTATAGGTTCACATGGGTTCCTGGATGATCCTGGCAAGATATTTTGTGTATCTCAGTTCCAGTAGGAAGTGCACTGTAACAACACAACAAATGGCATTGTGACACCTACACATTTAACCTTGAAAATCAGATCTTTTCTCCCATGATTCTTCGCTTCACATAGAAAATTTTTACATATAGGTCTTTCTTTTTTAAAAAAAAAAAATTTGAAAGGAAATCTACATTTTCAACATTCATAACTTTAAATACTAAAAAATATATTGCAAACAAGAAAATCAATTAAAGGAAAAAAAAACAATATTCCATTTTATTTCAGAGTACAAAGAACTCTGTATAAGCATCATGGCTTTTTATTTATTTATTGTTGCAAAATTGCAGCACCCCTGCCATATGGCAAGTTACTTTGGAAACTCAGGAGAGTTTCAAAATCAGTGTCCTACAATGAGACACTGGAGGGCAGCAGTTCAAGAGCCACCAGTCTTTGAAAATACCCGGAGGTGCGGCCATGGAAAAATAAATATACACGTGCAATCTTGATTCTTCATAGATGCCTTCTAAGGGCCAGAGAAGCTTATTAGGGTGCAATCCTATCTGGATGTCTGTCAGCGTCTAAACTTGGCCGATAGGCATCCTATGCAGAGTAGGTGAAGCTGCTTCCGAGATGAGCCTCCTCCTCTGCAAATTTGCCAGCTTCTCCACAATCTCAATCTCGCCAGCAGCGGCTGATCCCGTAGAGAAGCTGGTAATCTCATGGAAGAGGCCGATCTTACCAGCAGCAAGCGATGGTGCAGAGGAGTGGCGGTGATTACATATATGCCCTCTGTTCCTGGGCCCCAGTAAGTACAGCCCTCCTAGGCACTGCATGCTGGGAGTTGTAGGCTGTATGGAGGCCTAAGGCTCTGCATTAAATTGGCAGGTCCATCATAAAATAGCTGGCGTGATTCGAGTATTCGAATCCAAGGCCCAGTTTTGCACAGCCCTAAATGCTAACTGAAATTTTTTACACAGCCTACAACACTGAACAACTCTCACAATTCCTTTTTCGATTAATTTCTAACCTTCTAACCAATTCATTTAGAACGTGCAGCTAAGAAAGACTCCTGCCTGAAATCCTGGAGAGCCACTGCCAATCAGCATCAACAATACTGGGCTAGATAAGGCTATGTTCCTAACCATAGTTTGCCTCAATGTCCAAATCAGGCGAATTATGGTGAGCACTAACCTTACCTTGCTTGCAAACCAGGCTTGGTAAGTATGGTTTAATTTTCAAGTTGAAGCAAACTAAAGATGGCTCCGTTCCATTTGCAGTAGACTTTGCTGCTGCATCCCAACTCTCCTAATGCTTTTGAAAGAGAAAATGCTACAGGTTTGGGTGGGTGCCTGGATAGTAGCATATATGTTGCCCTCTTACTCTAAATCTGTCACACCAGTATAGTGAGTATACTCTGCAGTGTATGGGTAGGCTTCTGGAGCCCAGAGCCACACTGGGATTTTGAAAGATATGTTTCCAGCCCTGGCTATACAAAACTGTTAACATTCTGGTACTGGGGAAAAGCTACCGTTAATCTACAGTCAAGGTTATGCTATATAACACTACAGTAAGAGTAATTTTGTTCATGAAATTTCATGTACTAGTTGTAACTTACTGAAAAGCATAAAAGCAGTTTTATAGCTGATGATGTTAAATTATTTTTTGTGCATCTGCAACCAGACAGAGGGGTGGAAACGGGGAAAGCAAAGATTCACAACAGTTCCAAACAAAGCACATATGATTTGGCAGCGCTGCTGCTGATGCAGGAAAACACATTTTAGGGATCTTATTTTCGAAGTATGTGCTTATACGAATACACTTACATGTACCAGTAGTCTATATGACTACATGAATGTATATCAAAAGCTAATAATGCTTTTATCCTAATTTCCCATAACTTCCTGTTTGAATCCTGAGATGAAGGGGGGGAGAGAATGTAATTTGCTTATTTATACTTATTTGATTAATTTGTTATTACAAACACAAACTCTGACACAGTTCCACCAATAAATCAGGCGGCAAAATTAAAACGTTATTTAAAATATGTGAATTACAAAAGCTGCATGTGGCAGGCACTAGCATAACAGAAACCCACTCTGGACTGAATGGTATTTAACGAAGTCCATCCAGTTGAAAATATCTCTTTCTTGAGGAAGCTACTTGAGATGGTCGTGGTGATGGGTTGCAAGCACTCGGATTACTGATTAGCGAGACCCATTTCAATCTGGGTTACAGCCTGGTTATGGGACTGACTCAGCCTTGGTCACCCTGACAGATGACCTTTATCAAGATACAGAGAGGGAGTATGACCTGTTCATTCTGCTCAATCTCTCATTGGGTTTTGATACTGTCAACAATGGTACCCTCCTGATCTAGCTCCAGGAGTTGGGCATTGGAGGCCTTGTGTTACAGTGGTTCCAGTCTTACCTGTGGCAATTGATTTCAGAGAATAACTGGATGACCATTCCTCAGACCCTTGACAATTGAGCGCTGAATTTTGCAGGACACCACCTTGTCCCCATTGCTTTTAACATCTATATGAAGCCACTTGGAGCAGTTATTTGGAGATTTGGAGCAAAGTGCCATCAGTATGCTGATGACATGCAATTTTATCTCCCTGTAACAGCTGAATCAGGTGAGGTTGTGCAAGCCCTGGTTCAGTGCCAAGATTCAGTGATGGGCTGGATGAGCTAGTATTGCCAGCTATAGCCTCCCCTGGACAGGGTTAGCTTTGCCACAGTGATACAAGCATTAGTAATCTCACGATTGGATTGATGCAATGCACTCTATATGGCGCTGCCCATTGGCCTGGAAGCTGTAGCTAGTGCAGAATGTATCAACTCCATCATTGTCGGGAGCTGTTCCTTTTCAGTATATATCACCTCTACTGAGGGAACTGCACTGGCTGCCAATTGACCACCAGGTCAGGTTTAGGGTTTTGTTACAAGTCTGTAAGATCCTAAGCAACTTGGGACCAAGATGTTTGAGAGTAAACATTCTCCCTTACCAGCCTGCCTGGTCACTGAGATCATCCCATGAAATGTCTGATGGCTCCACACCACCCTGCAGACCATTTGAAGTCCACTCGAAGTAGAGCCTTCAGTGTTTTTTGGCTCACTCTCTATGGAACTCCTTGCCTGTTGATGTAAATGTTTTGTTTGTGCCGCCTGCTGAAGATATTTTTATTTAAACAAGTTTTCCTTGAATAACCAGCTAGGTTTTATTAGTATAATTTGATTTTAAAGATTTTAATTCTGTATTTTGATTCTTTTTTCTCCCTTTTTCTTGTTTACCACTCAGGAATTTTATTGAATATAGAGTGGTAAATAAATCCTGCAAATCAATAAAATAAATAAATCTGAGATGCTGTCCTGCAAAAATATGTCTGTTGACCTTTACCTGTTATTCCAACCAGAAATACTTCACACAACACACTGCTACTAAAACGAGAGTATAGCACTATTAAAGAGAAGATAAATATGAGTGCAGAAGAAATAGCAGAAATCAAAAGAGAACAATATCTGATACGAGCATATCAGATCAATGTAAAAAAAAAATGCAGGATGGGAGTTTTATGAGGAAGTAATAAAGAAAATACGGTTGAAGTGCATGATCAAAGTAGCAGTTTGAATATTTCTGCATACAGTATCTATATACGACCAAGTCTTGCTGAGGAAGGATCAGGATGGCTTTTGCCAAGAGATGCCCTCCTCCACCTGCCTTTCCCCCACCTTGCTCCTTACTGCTCTCAACTTTGATCTTTTCTGCAGTGATGAAATGTATCTGTGCATTTATGAATTTTTATTCTTTTAACTATTTGAAATCTGCCCAGACAATGTTTTTTATTGGGTGGATTAAAAACATCATACATATAAATACAAATGCAAATAAATAAAATTTCAAAACTGCCATGAATATGGATAGATAAATATTAGTTTTGCTTTCTCTCACATTCAGATTTTACTCAAGTTCATTCTGTTCCACTTATGAAGAAATGTTTGTATTTTGGGAACAAACTGAATGAAATTACCACTATTAGAGGTTATTGACTGAGAAACGGAACATACATTTTTAGAAATGAATATATTTCACAGCCCAACCATTCTTTTTAAATTGCCAGCATCACTGAAACAGGCACAGAGCTACTTGCCACGGATGACAAAATGGCACTTGTACCATGGATAAAAACAGATTTTAAAAAAGAAAAAGAAACTGTAAATACTATATGACTCATAAAGAATAACTTGGTTAATATCAAATGATGTGCACAGAATCATGTTAGCCCTACATCGAAATAGTTAATCAATACCTTCTACCAGATAAGTTGCGTTGAAGGCAGTTTTTCGAAGTAAATGAAGAACCAACTTGATCATTTGTCAAATATGAATGTTTACATTCTACCTACCACACATAAGAATTTCATTTTCACCTGATGAAAATAAACTACTCTAGTCTGCCCAGTAACTGCCAGACTTCATTCAATCTATCAGTTGTAAGCATTTCATTGTTGCTTATTACTCTGTTTTTGTGAGAGTGAAGCTGAGCAAAGGCAGGGTGAAGCAGAAAGAAGCAACAATGGAAAGAAAGGAATAAAAAAAATTGTCCATTGTTCTGGTTCCTATATTCCCATGCTTAACCTCAGAAACTATCATAGCTGTTGGTCATAAGAAAGGTTCTATACGAGACACTCCCTCTATAGGTTAAAAAAGTGTGCAAAAGGTATAGAAGTGCAGCAATGAAACAACAATGTAAATATACTCAGATGTAAATTAACCTGGTTTAATGGCCAGATTTGTGTATTTTTAAGGAAATGTATTTATTTATTTTACAATATTTATATTCCACTTCCCATTCAAAATTTCGGAGTGGTGTACAAGATAAGATGAAATAAAAACAGAATAAAACACATTAAAATAGATTTTTAAAAGAAGCAAAATGCAAAGTGATCTGTGGCTCGTCATCAAGGGAAGACTTCCTGGAACAATGACATTTGAAGGAGGCGCCGAAAGGAATACAAAGTTGGTGCCTGCCTGACCTCCAGAGGCAGAGAATTCCATAGGAGGGGGGCTACCACACTGAAGGCTCTTCCCCTGGCGGCCTCCAATCAGAGGATAGGTCTATGTGGAACCACTAGGAGCAGGCCCTCAGATGACCTCAGTGACCAGGCATGTTGATAGCGGAGAAGGCGCTCTTTCAGGTATCCTGATCCCAAGTTGTTTAGGGTTTTGTACACAAGTACAAGAACCTTAAACCTGGCCCAGTAGCAAATAGGCAGCCAGTCTCAGCAAGGAAGTTGCATGCTGGAAAGGGGCACAGTGCCTCTGGTGCCCATCCCACAGAGTTGATCCAGGAGGATACCATGGTTGATGGTATCAAAAGCCGATGAAAGTTCAAGCAGAATTAACAGGGTTGCACTCCCCTTGTCCCCCTCTTGTAAAGGTCATCCATCAGGGCAACCAAGGCTGAATCAGTCCCATAACCAGATTGAAACCCAGACTGGAATGGGTCTAGATAATCAGAATCCTTCAAGAGTGCCTGCAGTTGCTCAGCCACAACCCTCTCAAGTACCTTCCCTAAAAAGGGTGTGTTTTCAACTGGGCGGTAGTTGTCTAGTACCATCGGGTCCAGGGTGGGTTTCTTCAGGAGTGATCACACTACTGCCTCCTTAAGGAGAGCAGGGACCACCCCTTCCTGAAGGGAAGCATTTACCACCCCTTGGATCCACACAGTCAAAACCCCTCAGCTTGCTTTTATAAGCCAGGAGGGTCAGGGATCAGAGGGCAAGTGGTTGGTCACATTGCTGCAAGCACCTTCTCCACATCATCAGGCTGCAAAAACTGGAACTGATCCCAAAAAACTGGGCGAAACCACCGTCCTGAGTTCCTCCAACACCACACTCGAGACTACTCCACCAGCTCAGTCAGGGAGGATGCTGAGCAGCGGGGTGGGCGGTACCCCAGCAGCACCCCCAATCTGTCTCTATGGCCCAACACTCAAAGCCTGCTGTAAGGTGGAGTGGTTTCCTGGTGATAGAGGTGGAAGACTTATGAATCACAGTGACTCACCCCCACCCCTCCAATCTATGTTGGTGTTGCACTGAGTACCCAGGTGGGCAGAGCTGGGTCAGATAGACCCCATCCAGCTCAACCACCCAAGTTTCAGTAATGCATGCCAGGTCAGCTTTCTCATCAATGATTAAATCATGGATGAAAGTAGTCTTATTATGAACTGACCTGGCATTAAATAGCAGCACCGCAAAAAAGGGAGGCTCAGTGGATGAGCTACCAGGTACATGAGAGCTAGAGGGGCGGGGTAGAAGGGGGGACCTGTAACCCGTTCTACATTGATGTCCCAACCCCCTCCTCCTAGTGAAGTACTATTAATGGGAAATAGTATTTAAATCAATTATTAATTACTTAAATCTGCCTTTTTTCTTGTAGATGTAAATCACTGATTTAAGGGCTTGTACCCTTATTGCCAAGTCTTTGGTTTGCTAATATATTGTCAAGCAGAATAATACCAACAAGAGTTGCCCTTGACACAGAAACGTGGCATCTCAGCACCCGTTTGTGGCAGGCAATGGTGCTGGTGCCTGATAAATCTTGGTAGTTCCAAACATTTAACACAAAAAACTCTTTTTGGGCATTTGAGCTATTAGCTATTCTCTAGTCAGGCCTGTTAAAACTTGCACCACCTGCTCCCTCCTTACTTTTTCCCAACATGAGGCTTTTTTTCCATTGGGAGACAGGGATGGGCAAGGAGGGCTGGCTAGCCATTGCACTCTTCAAACTTCATAGTCAAACTTTCAGATAAATCCCTTGCAGGTTTCTGAGTATTTGTGACAATCATGCTCGAAAGACTGAACTGATTTTCAGGATGAGCATTTCACTGCATTTCACAGCTGATTTCTACTATTTCATCAGGAGAGGAGGTGGAAAAAAGGAAAGTTAGTTTGGTTCAGTGTGAACATAGCAGATTTCACCCAAGCATACTTCACGGGTACTAATGAAGCTTTAAAACTCTCCCTCAACATATGTGTTCTTGAGAAACAAATGGTTTTAGCCTCTGGCAAATCTTCAACAATTTGATGTATAAGTCTCTTCTTTGCCACAGTTGTGTGAGAAACGATGACTCCAGGAAGATTATTTCTGAAATATCTATACAGCAGTATACTCTGAATTATTTTAGAATTGAATGTTTAAATATAATTTTAAATACGCTTAATAAAACTTCTGACAATTTTAAGCAACCCTACTAAGGGTCACAAAACCTTTGCACTTCTCTAGTATCACAATTTACAAGTTAAACAGGGCCAGCCCTACCATTAGGTAGAACGAGGCAACCACCTCAGGTGGCAGATGCTAATGGGGAACAGAAGAAGCCTTCAAGATGTTCTTCATGAACTCTCTGGCTGTTAGAAGAAAATACCTGTGTATGCCACAGAACCTGTCCTGGGTCCCCTAAACTAGCCTGCTGCCTCAGATGTGGTAAGAAGACTCTATCCCACTGCAATGTTAAAATAAGGCTCAACTGCCAGTCTAGTCAGCTTCTGTATGTGGGCTGGGGAGAGGGCACCATGTTGTTGTTTGACTCAGGCAGCAAAAATTTTGGGAGGGCACCTAAGTTAATCAAGGGAATATAACAAATGTCTACGTGAATTACCTAGGGACATTAACTTAATTTCTTTGCCACTGGAAACTTTCCAAGCAAGTTAACAGAGATCAAGTGGGGCTGACTTCAAAAGTTTACAATTAGCACTCTAGTTATGAAATTCAAAAACAAAATACACATTAAGTTACATTGCTGTATTTTAAGCACTGGAAAAATCTGAAACTGTGAGCCGTAAGTTTCTTATCAGATTCAAGTATTTGTTACACGACAACCTTTACATTAGCAGTGTCTTGGGAGAGGATGTACCTATGCAAGTGTACCTATACTTGTCAAACAAGCCAGAATAAATCCTCAGTTTCAAATCATGTAGTGTAATAAGGAAGTTTAATTAAGGCCACATACTATGGCTGTAAATGTTCTCTTATATAACAAAGTCTAAATGAAGTTACAATTCCTTCATTAGCAAATTACAAACAAGAGCGCACAGCTGACACACCAGCTATGATTATAACAACTAATTGCCTCGTTGTTGCAAACCAGCCTGAAACAGTGTTCAGATGTCCTTCTGCAATAGCAAATGAGGGCCACATCGGGCTATTTCTGTGATCACAAGGGGCTCTTGTACAGCGATCTGATTTACCCTTGTCGACTGGCAGCAAACGGCCCAATCAAAGCACTCTCTACAAAAGGCAGGCTTTGAAGCCAGCTCAGCCTCGAAGCACGCTCCATATGCAGGCCGGCAGACTGCACTTCATTAGGCCTGTTGTCACATTTTCCCTCTTCTTATTCTAATGATCCTATTTTAATACACATAGGAACCTCTCCTAATTGATGTCAAGTGAGTGACTTCAACATTCATCACCAGAGCACATCAAACAAATCTTGGCACACAAGCCCAGCATCATGGTGTTTAAGACCCGAGGTGTGTCTCCATGTACAGGAAAGCACACGCACGCACACACACACACACAGGATATACCTGTTTAATTGGGATTGCACGACCACTTCCAATGCTATCTGCTCTGCTCTCTAGTCCTTTCTTCTCTTTGTCTGGGTCGCTCCCTTTCCGAGACTGCAGAGTAAAAGCAACGTTAACACCGTTAATACAAGGATTCACTTTTTTTTTCATATTCACATCTTAAATTTTAGGAGTTGTTTTAATGAATCGGAAGATAGATCATAATTACACTGGTACATTTAAAAAACCCTGCATGTTAATATTTAAGCTTTAAAAGGCTCAACACCCACAGATACAATACAATATAGAAACAAAAAACGTTAACAGGAAAACTGTGTGCCTTTCTACACAGGAAACTTACTATACAAGTATATATACTTAATTATCATCTGATGAGAATTTAAAAGGCTATTAACTATTCAGCAGTGTAATTTTATGGAATACCTTGATTAGAATTAAATTTAATTTCCTCTTTTACTACTTTCAGGTATAGTATCAAAGTCAAACCAACAATGCTTTGAAAACCAAGCTGCTTTTACAAAGTGTAAAAGTTTAAAATATTAATTTTATATGCATATCTTTCTCAATATAAAGGCACACAGATAAAATATAATAAAGGCATAGATTTTACAGAAGTTTAAAAATGAACAATTATTTTATCTGGGTGAATTAAAAACACACATAAGCTGTGCCTATTAAAAAACATTTCATGGGGCCAAGATTGTCCTGCTTGCTTTTTCACAGCTTGGTACAAATACACACAATCCTATTTAAACCGAATCTCATGTCCTCCTTTATTGTGAGATAAGTAAATCTACATTTGACAGATTTATTTTATTATGAGCAAGATCTAAAAGTCATCCTCCTTAATAACTACACTGACAAGTGACAACTTCACTCCATTACTTTTCAGTGGGAACATTACTCACGCAATATTGAAAATGGGGAAACATTTTCGTGCGCTTTTCAAATCACAGATGATATATGAAGTGAACGTATCGGTGGTGTCCAGTGGCCACAACTGAATGCTAATAAAAATCAAACTGCGTTTCTTCAGTACATTAGAGAGTGGTCTAAAATATTCCCTTTTCAAATACAAATTAAAATAAGAATGCCAATCAAGACATACATTATATATATATATATATATAGGCATGGATAAAAAAAGCAAGGAAACTGAATTTCATAGGAAACAATACAATCTCATTAGCAGCAGCAATCACATTATATTACTTACAGAGTTAATACGTAACCTCTACAGGAGTTACTGTGGGCAAGCTCTACTTACTAATAGGCTCAGGATTACAAAAGAGTATACTCAGGAATCTATAGAAATCTGAGATAAATCCTACCATTTATCTATAAGTTGTAAGTGAAAAACATAATGATTATAGTAGAGAAAACAGAAGAATTACGCAGACATGTGTAGGTATGAGTTAGCTCATAGTATTAAGACACCTCCAAGGGGCAGCTCACACTTCCCCGTTCTGCTGACTCACCTGTAGGGCTTGCAGGCTAGAACATTCACAAGGCAGTCGGGTTTACCAAACCCTCAACTATCTGTCACAGCCCCCCCCTTCTCTCAAGTTAGGAGAACAGATTAATCTGTTTCCTCCATGCTTGCATGCTTCTGACAGGCTTCCCTTTGTTATATCCTTCCCAAATTCGCAAAGCTAGAACAGCTTATGTTGAAAGCAGTACAATTTTAATGTAAGAAATTTTCACTGTGAACAATTTTGAATATTTTAATAGAAAGGTGTCATATAACAATAAAATAAGTCCAACTTCTAATAGGCCCCAGTATGTTGTGGCTTCTAAACTCTACATCATTATTTAGCCCACATTTAAGACTTATTATAATAGCTGAAATTGCGAATGTAGTTGTAACGGCAACTGCTTCATGGTAGCTGTTTGACAGCAAACAGCTTACCCTTTTTAAATTATACAGCTCATATTCAAAGTAATGAACACTAATATTGGTAGAATAATGGTATGGAGGCTTGTAATGGTACAAGGCTTGAAAAAAGAACAAGTAAACTGTTATTCTCTGGTCACCAAGCCCAAATATCAGCTATCAGCTGGTAATCAAGTGGGAAGTTTTTATAAACTGGAAGATAGTTTGTTCATTATTTTTGCTTTTTATCAATGTTTCACACATGACTGACACAGGTAGGTTTAGGCAGGGTTGTAAAATTTGTGAGAATTTTTTTCAGGTTTTATTTGCAAAGCTGATTTTACACTTGCTTTACGATGGGATAATTTCCTGTGGTAACAACTGCTATCATAAGTTACCATAAGTCAATTGTATTGTACATTAGCTGTAGCTTTCATTTTCTTTTGTCTAATGAGGGTATGAAATAATTTGTGCTAAGTTTTCTGTCAGCTCAAAAATTGTTTGCAGCAGCATAATCACTTTCGAAAGAATAGAGTGTGGCACAATTTTATTCCCAAAATTAACATATATAGAAAACAAAAGGTAAATTCACAATATACATATCTAGAGGAGCAGTGAAATAGTTAATACTGGCATCAAGCCAGAAGTAGATTTGGCATCACTAATGCTTTGTAAAATAAAAACATGTGTTAGCACAGTCTTAATGGACTACTGCCCCAACTTTTGAAATCTAGGACAGAACAGCTTTTTTTTGCTCGTAACAAGTTTCTCTAAGATCAGCCATACCATCCACGTATAAATAGAGACAGGAATCTGTTTAGTGAAATCAAATTTTCAATAAAATGACTTTAGTTGCCATTCAACCTACGCTTTTGTTTTCAACCAAATAAGTGATGTGTTGTCATTAAAGTGACGTGGAATCCATTTCAGCTTACAGTCAAACATTCAAATGTATTACTTGTCTTTCAAGAGTAATTGAAATCATTATGTGGTTTTGTCTAAAAAGATGTGTCATTGGTTTCTAAATATTTTTAGTGCTGCTTTCTGTAACTTTTTGCTGCTGTTTTAATGAAGTAATGCTTTATTTTTATATTGTAAGTTATTTTACATTAGTAATTTTTGGTTTAATCCTTGTTGATACCCTCTTTGAACTATCTGGAGGATAAGTAGGGTAATAAACATTTTAAATAGATTCATATATTAAATCTCTATCAATACTATACACTATACAGTATTAAAGGCTATATACAGAAACAAATTTCCCTCAGAGAAACCACAGTAATAATTACATGTCACATGAATATGGGCTTACTTTGAGACAAACTAGGAAATGTGCGGTGCAAAAAATCATCTCAAGAAGAATGACGTCCCCTGCAGATGTTAAGACAGAGTAGCTCTGTCTTTATCCTCCATTCCACAGAAGATAAAACATTAGCAATGCAATCTCTCTGTTTCTTCTTCTTCTTTTATGTGGGGAATGTATAACACTAACAAACTAGTCTGGTATTTATAACTTGTCTACTCAGATGTTAATCTTCAATGATGCTTAACCCCAGAGAAGTGGATGTAGGGTCCCAGCCTGGAAATAGGCTCCAGTAGAACTTCTTAGAAAACCACCTTATATTGCATCTCCCAACAATTTGGGCATCTAGTAAGAAACTAACTTAATCTGAGAAAGTTTTGTACATTACAGAAATTCTGACATTTGCTCAATGGCCAGTAATATCGTCTTTTCTTCAAGTGGAAAGATTAAGAGGTATGATAAAACAAATTAACACTGATGTGACAGCATCCTTGCAGAAACAGTACTGAAAAATCCACTTATATTCTGAAGTTTCTGTCATGTTAGTATTTCTAGTATATTTGTTGTTTTGTTGTGGAGCACTTGTACCGCAAATTTTCTATGTGAAGAATGTAGCCTCCTAATAACTCTAACTGGTATTTATAGCTCTTACTGTTTCAGAATCCATCAAGATGTGTTTCTTCTCTTGGAGCTACAAAATCCCATTTTTAATTTAAAAATTCTATACGGAAGTACTAGGCTTTATTCTGGTTGAACTTTTATATTTTATTTTATATATTTTTTACACTGTACTTTGAGGTTTTAATTTTTGTAAACTTCCCAGAGAGGTTCTGCTATGGGGTGGTTTAGAAATGTAATAAATAAACAAATAAATAAATAGGGCACCCAAAATATTAATGCTGCATTACAGAAAATAAACCTGTCTAAAGGGATCCACCTCTGCCCTTCAGTTTTCCTCTTACAGTGAATGAAGCTTTATCAGCAGAACCCCTATGAATAAATTTTAAAACCACTCGCATAAGATGTTTTTTACTCTATGAATATTACTTGTGAAAAGCAATATTTATGTATTTAACCCCTCAATTTTAATCCATTACATTGAACTTCAAAATATACACAACCCTCTAGGATCCTAAGCAAAGTCTGAACAGAATCAGAATCTGCAATTTCCGCATACAGATTCAAATGTCCTTTGTCCAGACCATTTCTAATGCACCTACTCCATATTCCATTCCTTGACTGACACTGACATCTAGTGGAAGTAGTAGTTATGGTTATCTAGCAAATAAATACAGCTGTCCAATATATCACCCCACAACCCTAGCGAGTTTGCATCACCTTTAAATATGTGCAAGTCAAGTTTTCTTAGTAAACCCAAAACTGTGTGGTAAATTCATTAATTTTTGAATTACTTATTAAAACCCTTCCTGTGAGTGACAGCAAGATTCGATCCAACTCAGTATGTTAATAACAGAAACTACTACAAGCATACTGTGCAACTGAGATCACTCCTTTGATCATCTTTCCACCTATACTGTCCAGTAAAATCCAGTATTGCAGTCTTTTTCCTTAATCCTTTTTGGACCTAGTTACCCCACTGTGCAGTGCTTGACACACGTTTCCTGAAGGAGCTCTTCCTTAAAACATGCAATGCTTTACAGAACTACATGAGAAATCATTGTCAATCCAGGAGGGCAGTCAAATACATGGCTATGTCTTTGGATGCTATGACTAAATATGGCATGCCCTAATGCTAGAGTATAGTGCACTCAACCCAGCTAAAGAGAAGCACCAGGCACTTCACAGTGAAGTGTAAAGTACTTCCACCATCTCATCACGATGCCTCAGCCACTTTCCACTAGAGAGTTAATCACAGAGAAGACTGGTATTCATTTCAATTCCAGAATACCATAGCAGGTACTATCCCATCTGTCAGAAATATACATGTTTAAAAGCCCAAAGTATAGTCTACAGCTCATGTTATTGCCCAACCAGAATGCTATTTGCAGTAATAAAAAGTAATCAAGATTTCTATTCAGCTAAAGAGCAAAATTCACTTGTAAGACGCTCTGAGAACCATTCAACATATTAGTAAGTTTTAAATAGTGCCTGTAAATCTAGTATAAGTGGAATGCTAGGTTACAGTAAAATTATGTATGCATATTTATTGAAGAACCTTCTTTCTTTGGTAGTTCAGTGCTTAGAGGAGAGGAATATACATCAGCTACATTCACATGTCACACTAACTTTGGGTTAACACAACATGCATGAGCAAGATCAAGGTGCAGTGAGCCTCAGTCTCTCACACTCTCCTCTTCCCACATGGCAGGGAAGAGTAATTTTTAGTACATATTGTTTATTTGTTGTTTCAACCATCATGGTCATATCAACTTTACAAATGCATACCCCAGCAATACAGGTAAGTATACAAAAACTTTACAATACAAAGAAGTAAAATACAAAAAGATACTAAAAAGGTTTTCATTAGAAGGTGCCCACAAATACGTAAAAGTTAGTTTTAATACAAAGAATTAAAATAAGAGACACTAAGAATTTACATTAAAAGGTCCATAAATGTATAAAAGTTAATACTACTGATACATTAAAACTTCATGTTAAATTTCATCATTACAATTCACCATATTGACCTCTATGAATCTTCTTAGTTAAGAAACTTTTGTCATGTCATCTGGACTTATATTTAAAGCCTCGGTCACCCTGTATGATGACCTCTGTCGGGAGAAAGACGGGGGAGTGTGACTCTGCTGATTCTTCTTGACCTCTCAACGGCTTTCGATACCATCAACCATGGTATCCTTCTGGAACATCTGGCTGAATTAGGAGTGGGAGGTACTGCATTGCAGTGGTTCCACTCCTACTTGGCTGGTCAGCTCCAGAAGGTAGTGCTTGGGGGACATTGTTCGGCACCGTGGATTCTCCAGTATGGGGTTCCACAGGGGTCAGTCTTGTCCCCCATGCTGTTTAACATGTACATGAAACTGTTGGGTGCGGTCATCCGGAGTTTTGGAGTGCGTTGTCATCAGTATGCTGATGACACGCAGCTCTAATTCTCCTTTTCATCTTCATCAGGTGAGGCTGTGGATGTTCTGAACCAGTGCCTGGCTGCGACAATGGACTGGATGAGGGCTAATAAACTTAAACTCAATCCAGACAAGACTGAGATGCTGCTGGTGGGTGGGTCTTCTGGCCAGATGGTGGGTGTTCAGCCTGTTCTGGATGGGGTTGCACTCCCCCTGAAGGAGCAGGTTCGTGGCTTGGGGGTTCTCCTAGAAACATCTCTGTCACTTGAGGCCCAGGTGGCCTCGGTGGCACGGAGTGCCTTCTACCAACTCCTTTTGGTGGCCCAGCCACGCCCCTATCTGGACAGGGATAACCTAACTTCAGCCATCCATGCTCTGGTAACCTCTAACTTAGATTACTGCAATGCCCTCTACATGGGGCAGCCTTTGAAGACACTTCGGAAGCTGCAGTTTGTGCAAAATGCAGCGGCCAGATTGATAACTGGAACCAGAAGGTTCGAACATATAACACCAATTCTGGCCCACCTGCATTGGCTGCCTATACATTTCCGAGCCCAATTCAAGGTGCTGGTTTTAACCTATAAAGCCTTACATGGTTTGGGACCACAATACCTGATGGAACACCTCTCCTGACTGCGCTCAACATCTAAGGTCCTCCGCCGCATGCCTACTCTGAGGGAAGCTCAGAGGATGGCAACAAGGGAGAGGGCCTTTTCAGTGGTGGCCCCCAATTATGGAATGATGTCCCTGATGAGGCTCGCCTGACGCCAACATTGTTATCTTTTCAGTGCCAGGTCAAGACCTTTCTCTTCTCCCAGGCATTTAACAGCATTTAACAACATATGCTAAGTTTGTTTGTTTTTTAATGGACCCCAGAACTGTTGTTGTTTAAAATGGATACTGTATACTGCTGTTTTTATATATTTTGATGGTTTTAAATTTTGTATGCTTTTTAATGTCCACTGTTTTTTAACTTTTGTAAACCGCCCAGAGAGCTTTGGCTATGGGGTGGTATATAAATTTAATACATAAATAAATAAATAAAGTAAGCTAACTTCCATTAATGGTTATTGAAGTTGTGGTTGCTGAAACTAACCAGAGCTAATATGGGGATGTGTGGTTAACTAAAAATAAAAGCTTCCAAACTCTTCATCGACTGTGCAGGAGGAAGAGTAGAGAGCATGCAGGCCTGGGGGTTGCTACAGCTCATTCCAGGTTGTGCACATCATGCTAAAACATGTTTTAGTGAGATGTGTGGATTCAACCATGGTATAGAAAAATTCAAACTGAGGTCACTTCACAGTTTATCACAAGTGTTCAGGATAGCTTATAAACTAAAAATCAATTAAAACAATAGTAAGAAATAACTCCCATCAAGTTCCGCATAACATACCTTCTGATAATTGAAGAACACAGTTGTGTGTCTCCTTAATCTTCTCTTCTCCAGACTAAATGCACCCAGCTGTTTCAACCATTCTTGACCAGACTTTGTTTCCAGATACCTCACCATCCAGGCTGCAACATCCCCCCACCTTCTTTCCAGCATGGCCAGGGTCAGAAGAGCCCTCCTGCTGCCACTGCATGACCTGCAGACTACTCTTCCCTCAATATACCTGAGACTGACTAGTCTGGATTTGCAGACAGTAACCTGGTTCACATGACCACTGCAACCTAAAACAACCAGGTTAGCATGATGCAACAAGCCACAGTCACAACCTGAATATGCAAAATAGCCCACATGCAAGCACCGGAGGTCAATTAACCCACAGTAGCTTAATGTGACATGCGAACCAGTCCAATGTTACTGTATCATTAGGTTACCTTTCTCCCCTCCTCCCCAGTCCCCACAACCTGCTTTTTTAACATCTTGCCTTAGGGTGTATCAAAAGCTTGTACAATTTAATTATTTATTTTGGTGATCTCTTGGCTGGCCTAATAAATATATCACATAACAACATAGATTTTGGGATTTTTCTATTTGTCGATCTTTTTTTTCTTCTTAAAATGTGTCATCCAGAACTGGACATAGTACTCGAGATGCAGACATTCCCAGAAGAGAGCACAATTATTACTTCCCATAATTTGGATACTATGCTTCTGTTAACGCAGCCTAAGATTGCAATATAGAACTTTTTGGCAGCCATATAGCACCGCTGTATTACCAAATCTACTCCCTTTTGTGCAGATACGTATATGCTCTGGTTCATGTTTTCACAGACATGTATTCGTTAAACCCGACAGAGACCTATAGATATTGGCTTTTATGGCTAAAAGGAGTCACACATAAGATCTGAAGATACTTGGCACAGTTAGTGATTACAGACAAGAATTCAAAATGCACAAGTTGATTTTGGGAAAATTAACTTAGTAAAGCAGCATCACATTAAACACAAGCATAATAATGATATTGAACCTGCAAGCCTTCCTTGAAAACTGTACTCTGCATGGAGAAATTAGCTCCACTCTCAGCAAGGCTGATTCCTGAAACCCAAAATGAAGCTGCAGAGATGTGTGAGACGAGGCTGTGGACATGCATCATGGGAATAGGCAAAGAATAAAGGTGGACGGGGAGTAGGCTGGAGGGAAATTAAGCCGAAAGGAAGGGGGGTATATTCTGGCAGCACCTGGCATTCACTCATGCATGTTACAAGGCCGTGAGTATGGATATACCTAGAACTTGTAGCGCTAGCGCCTTCCTTATGCAAACCAGATTGCTGCATGCTGTTATCCCAATGATACTCACTGGGAATACCTATTTATGACATTTTGCAACATTCTGGAGAGGAATCACTATGTTTGAGACATGTAGACCTTTCTTAATTTTACTCCCTCCTTTTCCCTTTGGGGCATGTGCACGTTCTGTGAGAAAGCCGCTGAGGCTTATCCCTTTGTCAGTGTTTTCCTGCCCCGCAGAGAGTTGGGGTGAAGAGGACCAAATTAACATGTTCCATACCAAGATGGGCGTTGTTCGGTTCACTCTGAAATTAAGCTACTTTGTTACAGGTGAGTCACGTTCAGCTTCTACTAAGACACATGTAACGCTGCCAAGCCAAGACTTCTTTGATTTTTTTTCTTCCTAAAGGCAGAACTTAATATTTATCTCTGTTGAATTTTATCTTTGACACTTCAGCCAAGCATCCAGCCTGTCAAGATCATATTGAATCTTGACTATTCTTCTTGGCTTTGCGTCATCTCAAGATTTGATCAGCATTCCTTCTACACACTCATCCTAGTCATATATAAACATATTGAAAAGCACAGGACCAAAGATTGAACTAGTAGAAAAGGAGAGAAGATTGTCTGACATAACTAATTCTTTATAAACCCACAATGACTCTTAGTAATCAATGCATTATTTTCTAGATGCTCAGAAATTGACTGCTTAAATAAAAGGTTCTAGAATTTTCTCCAGTATTAACGTTAAGCTGACCCTATTGTATTTTTCCTGATCTGCCCCTTTTCCATTTTTGAAGATAGGGACAGTTGCTCATCTCAAGTTTTCGTGCACTTCACCAGTTCTCCAATAATTCTCAAATTACAGACAGTGTCTCCGGAAATGTCCATAAGCTGCTTCAGCACCCAGTGCTGTAATTCCATCCTTCTCTTTGTCGTCTGTTAACATTTCACCATCTTCCCCAGGCAGCAGTCCTTACCCCTTCCTTGTACTTGCCCTTTTTGTGGTTTCAAGCTTCCCTCACAAGCCTCAGTCGGTACATACTTTTAGCTTTCCTGACATCATCCTGACAGGTTTGATCTACTCTGTTGTAGTCATCTTTGACGACATTGTCCCTCTTTCCATCTCCTACACATGTTCTTTTAAACTCTCAGCTCATCAGAGAGTTTCCATTGCAGCCATACTGGCTTCTTTAGACATCTCCCATTTTTCCTTTTCATTGTAATAGTTTGCAAACTTTGCCTTGTTGCCTTTAGTATTTAACTTTTCAAAAGTCTCTCATCCGTCTTGAACTCCTTTCTCCTTCAGAATTTCAAGCATGGGATCTTACCCACCTTTTCTCTGTGCTCTTTGAAACTGGCTTTTCTAAAGTCCAGAATAAGCATACGCTCTGCTCAGTTCACACACCCTTTGCTATCATGAATTCCAAAATAACGTGGTCACTTTTCTTCAAAGTTATCTGTCACGTTCACCTCATCAACCAAATTGACCCTGAGATCATCCAAAGAGAAAAATAAGCCAACCTCCCAGGGCAAAGATTCCACATTCTGGTATCACAAGAGAAAAAGCCCGGTCATGTATCTCCACAAAGTATACTTCAGAAGACAGTGGGATACATAGAAATGCCTCATCAGATAACTTCAATAAATAGCAAGCATACTACACATGTGCACTGAGCCAGGAAAAATAGTAAAAATTTAATGTAAAAATAGTTGTTGGAGATCCTGTTAGATCTTGCCTGGCAAGAAAGGAAGCAAGCAGAACCAGAAGCAGAGGATAGCAATATTGCCACCTTACTTCCAGTTTCCTAGGCAGCCAGTTACTGAATAAAACATGTTGAAAGTTGCAATTAGTGAGTGGTATGAAAGGGGCAACATTTTAAGAAAACCTTTACTATTTCAAGGGAGTCTAGTGACCTTGATTCTCCACTCCATGGGTCATATATCACACACACTCATGGGCACCAACCATTGAGAATGGCCAGCGTAGATAGCAGTATTCAAATAAATCAAGGAACAATAATACATTTACATGAATAACAATTTTATCTCCTAGTTCACTCACCGTGAAAAGGTTGGAGCGGCGTTTGGACTGTTTACGAACAGGTGTTGGAGTGTTGGTAGTAGGCGGAACATCAATACGTAGCTCCTTCTGGCTGGTGCTTGGAGTAGATGGGACAGAGGAAGAATAATCACTTAAACTCCCTCCTCCGTTACTGGTCTGCAAGGATTAAAACCCATTTTAGCAGAAAGAAAGCCAATTGCTATTTCACAAGTTTCATTTCATCTTGTATAGGCAATGCAGAGGGTTTTTTAAAATAATAATAATATTTTTTTTACCGGACTCACTAAATTCTCTTGAAACTGAAGGAACTGATTAGTTATCTTTAGATGAATATTCTCTATATTTCTCTTGAAGCATAGCAGCAATTATACACTCTTAACACATTAGTCATACTGCCCAGGTAATGGGGTACTCTGTTCATATAGGGAAGGGACAGACATTTTCAGGTCACAGAGGTCTAAACTCACTAGCCCTGCTAAACTGGAAGATCTGTGTGTGGAAGATTTCATCACCAACTAAGCAACCTCATCATGAGTTTTGGGGGAAAAATCTGTAAAATGTAGCCTATCCAATAATTTTTTGTAGTCATTTAGTACATCTCCTAGATCTGATTCCTTAATTGACAAAACAAAGCAAATACAAAATGATAGATGGCCTCTGATGAGGGACCAATCCAAAGGTTGCCAAAGGTCTTCCAAAATTTGTTCAGATATCAGGCTGCTCCAGTCCTCTAGTAACAACATCGATCTCCAAACTAAATTCACAGCCAGCATATACCCATTTCCTCTTGTCCACCTTTAACTCCAGTCCCAGAGAACTTAATGGTGGGAACATTGGGGGGGAGGGAGGGGAAAGGAGAGCAGAGGAGCAGCTGCCTACTGCCTCTAAAGGCTGCATTATGGCACAAGGTGTGAAGCCCAATGCCAAATGCTGGAAAGCTGGCGGTGGGAGAGAAAAACCAAATGGCAGAGGAGTAACACTGGTGGACTCAAAGGTTGATTCCTGCAGGGATTAGAGATGCAGCTTTATATCCATTTTTGAAAGCACAGGAAGCAATCTTGTCTTTCTCTAGGACTAAACTGAGATATTGGTATGTATTTGCAATGTTTACCCACAGATATTGGTAGTAATACTTTTATTGCTAAAGCACTCGTTTCCAGTAACAATCTTATCAATACTTGCAATAAAAATATTCTTGTAAGTTTGACTAGAGTGGTAGAAATGCCTTAAATAAATAAAAATGTCAGACACTAGTCGAGCAGCTGAATATACTATGGAGCCTTGGCACTGCGCCATTTCCCACAATGCAGTGCTGAACAGCAACACTGCCTGCCTCTCTCCGTGACTCGCAAAGCATGTTGGAAGTTAGGCCAGGTTTTACACTGCACTGTTTCCACTGCCGGATTCTCAGGAAACCAAGCAATGTTCTTTGACTACACAAAATATTCTACTTGCATAGCTAAGTACGTGTATAAATCCCTTCCTAGTGTGACATTTTGTTTGACATCAAATCAATTATTTCTGAAAGCTGACAGTGATGTGACATTCCTTTCTCACTGTACCTTTCAAAATGAGATTTAATTATTGGCATAGGACTGATGAAAAAATATTTTCCCACAGTATGTCAAATGTGCAGCTTAAGAACCCCATAATTTTAAAGACTGAAATGTGTAAAATTACCTTTAAAAAAAAAACTACCGCAAAGTCGCTCTCTCTCTCGTTTGCCTGCCTGCCTGTTTAGTTTAATACCTGTGGTGTGTATGTGGGTGGGGGTGTCCCTGGAGGGAGCACCTGATGATAGTTGTATCTGTCTTCTTCCCTGGAAGTTTATGAGGTATTGTTCACCCTGAGTGCGAGACAGGGGCTCTGTTAGAGGCTTTGTGAGCTTTGAGCTACTTCTTCTGGTGCCTAGAACTGGGATTATTCCATCTGGGTGAAAGCCAGGCAGAAGAAGTGTTTGAGACACTCCAGTTTATTTATATATGGCATTATCCCTCAGTGGTTCACGATATTAAAATACATTTAGATACAACATTGAAAGCACAACACTAAAATAACTGCAGTAAAAACTATTTAAGGAGCAGCAAAGTGGAACGGCACGATTAGGTTACATATAGCCCAAAGAAAGTCTGGGTGAAAAGGCGTATTTTTAAGAGGCGTTTGAAAGATGCCACATTTTCCACCTACCATACTGCACAGGGGAAGATTTTCCAGATGATGGGTGCTGCTACAGAAAAGGCCCGCTGTATGAGTTCTTCATGGCGGCATTCTGTTTGTTTTGAAATGACCAGCAAGGCTGTATATATGTGTATGTATAACGGACGGCGGTCTGTTAGGTATCATGGTCCCAAGTTGTTTAGGGCTTTAAATGATAACAACGTAACCTTTTACATGGCTCAGTAGTTAATAGGCAGCCAGTGCAGTTCTTTTAACACAGGTGTTATGTGAGCATAGCTAGAAGTGAATATGACCAAGCACACTCTAGAGCACCTGATCATGCCTATTGTGCAAAGGTGCGGGCAGCAAAGAAGGCTCCTCCACGAATAGTCAGCTCTTTCAGGTGGTCCAAGCACTATTAACACTCTCCCCAGTAAATGGGGCCCTGGTCCCCACAAGGTCCGTGAACTTTTTGCATTGTACTTCGAGGACAAAATCGCTTCTCTCTGCAGCAAACTTGATGCTTTTGTTAGCGAAGCCACCATCTGCCCAATTTTATGGAATTGATTTCAGTTGCTGCAGCCTCATAACGTGAACAAGGTGCTTGCAGTAATGCAATCAACGACATGCTCTTTTGATCCTTGTCCCTCCGAGCAAATAAAAGCTAGCCAAGAGGGTAAGACAAGGTGGGTCCATGGAGTGGCAAATGCATTTGGGCAAAGGGGTGGTTTCTGCTGTCCTTACGGAGGAAGCAATACAACCACTCCTGAAGAAACCAACTTTGGACCCAATGGTATTTGGCAACTACTGCCCAGTCACAAATACCTGTTTCTTAGTGGAGGTACTTGAGAGGTCGTGGTGGAGCAACTGCAGGCACTCTGGGAGGATATGGATTATCCAGACCCATTCCAGTCTGTATTTCAACCTGGTTATGGACCATATTATCCTTGGTCGCCCTGAAGGATAACCTTTATTGGGAGAGGGGGAGGGCAACCCTGTTAATTCTGCTCGATCTCTCATTGGCTTTTGATACCATCGACCAAGGTATTCTCCTGGATCTACTCTGTTGGCTGGGCATTACAGTGGTTCCAGTCTTACCTGAACTGGGAGACTATTCCTCAGCTCCTTATTCGATGTGATAAGCCATGAAGGGCAAGGGCCAAGCATACATATGGTCGACTGGACTTGGCCAAGCACCCTGTCCACATCGTTGGGCCCCAATAACTTTAACTTATCCAATAAAACTGGACCAAATGGTGCTCTGGACACCTCTACTAATGGAACTGCATTGATTGTGGTGTCCAATTCATGATGAATCTGAGTCATTTTGTCTTCAAAGTGCCATGCAAACTCATCACAGTATGCTTCTGAGGGTTCTGCAGTCTATGAACCACACAGAAAAACACTGGATCACACTAAGAAGATGCAATGCAGGTGAAAAATAACTCCTTCTTTGCCACCCTCACAACCACAGAGTAGGCTCGATAATGAGCTCTAACCTATGTTTGATCAGACTCAGCATGGGTTTTCCTCCACCTGCATTCTAGTTGTCTCCCCTCTCGCTTCATTACCCGCAGCATAGGTGTATATCAAGGCACTGGCTGGGTTCTACAAAGGGAGAGGGCACTTGGGCGCGATCATGTTAACCACCCGAGTCATCTCTGCATTCTACAGAGCAAAGTGGGCTTTGACAGGAGCACCAGCTATACAAGCAGGAAAGTCGCACAGCTCACTCTGGAATCCATTGGAGTCCATTAGCCTCCGTGGGCAGACCATTTTAATAGCCAACCAATTGCAGAGGAGAAAGGCTGCCATGAGTCTAAACCTCAATAGAAAGTGATCTGACCATGACAAGGGGTTAGATGTTAATTCCCCCACTTTCAGATCACCATCCTCCTGCCCAGTCAAGAAAACCAGATCGAGCATGTGTCCCTTTACATGCGTTGGGCCGATGACATGTTGAGACAGTCCCATGGTTGTCATGGTGGCCATGAAGTCTTGAGCTGCCTTGGATATAGCGGCATTGGCATAGAAATTGAGTTCCCCCAGAACTACCGTCCTGCAGGTCCTCAACACCATATCAGAGACAACCTCTGTCAGCTCAAGCAGGGAGTTTGATGAACAGCAGGTTGGACGGTACACCAGCAGAGTCCATAATCTGTTCCAGGTATCCAACACAAAATAGACACATTGATTGATATCCGAAGCACAACAGAAAATATTAATCGTTGGTTAAGGTTATCAGAATTCCCAATTCTGTTCCTAGGTTTATACTGAGATAGAGAATCTGAGTCATTTGCAAGAACATACCTGACTGATATGTACTGCAGAGACCTGGGCTGAACATACAGATGAGTGGCTTGGAGAGTTTGGTAATGATTTACAAGGACCTATCGAAAGCTGCTGTTTTTTCCTTGTTGCAACTATCTTCTGTGCAACTGCAAAGACAAAATTAGAAAAAAATATTATATGTTGCTTTGTCCAGAGGTGGAATAACCATGTTCACCTTAAAGAGCAATTTCTTGATTTGATCAACAGTGCAAATGGGCAGTCCTATGTCTAATACAAACTAATCAGGAAAGGAAACTAGTGCAAATATTTGCAAATATTTTGTTATTATTTGCAATATATAGCTTGTTGGCGCAACACAAAGCTCTTTAACATGAGGTGCACTTTCAATCTCAGTAAATAAGAAACATGCTTTTAATTCTTTTAAAACTGTCTCTAATTTCTTCTTGTTTCTGCATGAATGAATTTGCAATAAGAACTACTAAGTAAATCATTTGTTCCAAGAGAAAGGTAGAATACTTAAGCTGGGAAGGAAATGGTACACTGTCACAGCATTAGAATTATTCTGAATGGAGCATGGACTCCACCTCCTTGGCCAGCCTTTCCCAATGTGGTGCTCTGCCCATCAGCCCATCCAACACTACCAACGGCCAGGGATTACAGAGGTTGTAATTTAAAACATCTGAAGAGCACCACACTGAGAAAGGCTGTCTTAGGGTTGAGGAGGTAATTTGCTCCTATAACTGCTCTTAGAGCAGATCTGCACAATACTGTGTTATGCTTAAAATTTAGAACACACCTGGTAGTCAAATAATGAGCACCTGGGGTATATTTCAGCCTCAGTTAAATAGCTGTCTTGTGAGTGGTAACATTTGTTTTTATTTACTTACTTACTAAAAGCGAATACTGCCATTCCCCCAAGAAGGACTTTAAGTTGGTTTACAGAAAAACCAAAATAATAATAATAATAATAATAATAATAATAATAATAATACTGAAACAAACATCCTCTTGAAATCTCAGCTACCAGTCTAGTGACAAGGCAGGCACTACAAAGCACATGTCTGCATGTGATTGTGTGCACACACTACGGGCCACTTTTACTGGGACAGAAGAAGACAAAGCATACTGTTTATGTACATAGCTATTGTGCTCCAGGTCCTGCTATCACCTGAACAAGGAGTAGTTACCACTATCCTTTGGTGAGAGGCTCTGGCTTAACAATCTCATGGAAGAACTGAGCGCCCACCCACCCCTGGCCCAATCTTATACCTTGTGCAAAGAAAAAGGAGACAATAACACAGCTGAAAGTGAAGACACAGAAGGTCTTGCTTCAACTATCTCAGAAATGGAACAATCCTTTGAAATAAAGCAGCACAATTTAAAATTATAATCTGAAAATTCCTTACGTAGCTTAGAACCACAACAACCATATGAATGCATTGACAGGGTGGGAAACAGCTGCACTAGTTAAGTGCATTACATGCTGAGATTCAGTCTGTAAAATGGAAGTAACAATAACTAGTTATAAAATGGCAGCTATTACGTTGATTCTTTCACCTGTTTCAGGGTTGATCTGAGGGAATGCTGCTGCTGCTGCTGTCAGGTTTTGAAACACACTGCAAGGGAACATGCCATTGACTGAAAATGGCAAGAGACTGGTGAAAGGGCAGAATCTACATTAGAGATAATCTATCGACCTCAGATTCCCATGTGTGAAACAGGAGTAGCCCTCAACAACAGTCAGCTAGCATGTGCTCAAAAGCGGTCTGCATGAAGATCCATTTCTGGATCGTCATCTACAAACGGAAGCTGTATGAGCAACTCCCATTACTGCTTATTAGATTAGTGCTACTTTCTACTGCTTGCCACCTGAAGAAAGGCCTCTCCCAACTGAACATACCTGGACACTATGATCAACATTGCCTCCCATCCAAGGGAGGCTCAGAGGGTGGCAACAAGAGAGAAACGAAATAAATAAATAGAATAATTGTGGCACACTGGGCAAGAAGGTTGGCCAATACTTATTTAAGAATAACCCCTCACCCTCACTCACTCCTTAGCCAATGTCATCTATGAAACACTGCACAGAGATAAAAAAACAAATAGGGAGTCATAATGAAATACACAGTTTAGAGAATAGCTTTCCACCATTGCAGAGCATCAGAAAAAAATGGCTATTACAAACATAGCTTTTTATGTTGGAAAACCCCAAGTTCCTATAGTTCAGAACTATATTGCTGTTCTGGTCATATCCTATACCTAAATCATTTATATTGTTTACTAGCTGATATACCCGGCGTTGCCCATGTCTCGGAAGTGCGCTGCCATCCCCTCAGCCCTCATGTCCTTCTCCCTCACCTGTCCAACTTCTTTATGCTCACTGCCGCCACTGCCATTGCCCCGCAATCAATGCCAAGCGGGTAGAACTCCACACCGGATCAAGCCTGCCACTCCCCACAGCGGCTTGCCCCACCGCTGCTCTGTCATCCATGTTTCTGGCATTGAGATTGGGTGCTGGCGGGTGGGTGGCACCTGCTTCCTCGGCTCCATTTTCTCTCCTCAGCCTGGCTCCTGAGGTGGTGGTGGTGGTGGCAGACAGCAGTCACACGAGGGCAACCAATTATTTATTTATTTATTTATTACATTTATATACCGCCCCATAGCCAAAGTTCTCTGGACGGTTTACAAAAGTTAAAAACAGTGAACATTAAAAACATATATAAAATGTTAAACCATAAAAAGCATAAAATACAAACGAAAACAGACAATATCCGTTAAAAACAACTATTCTGGGGTCACTTTAAAAACTCAGCATATGCTGTTAAATGCCTGGGAGAAAATAAAAGTCTTGACCTGGTGTTGGGGAGATCATTCCATAATTGAGGGGCCACCACTGAAAAGGCCCTCTCCCTTGTTGCTATTCTCTAAGCTTCCCTCGAGGAAGGCACCCAAAGGAGGACCTTAGATGTAGAGCGTAGTGTACGGGTAGGTTCATGTCGGGAGAGGCGTTCCACCAGGTACTGTATCAGCTACCATGCCCATGTCCTCTGAGAGGCGCTTCCTCCTCCATCAATGCGAGAAACTCGGGCGAAGGCAAGCTGGGCTGTGTAGCCATTACAGAGATTTTGCAAGATCACCCACGTGGCCAACCACAATCCCCCAATATTTCTGTTACACCTACAGTCGTGTGAAAAAGGAAGTACACCCTCTTGGAATTGTATGATTTTACATATCAGGACATAATAACAATCATCTGTTCCTTAGCAGGTCTAAAAATTAGGTAAATACAACCTCAGATGAACAACAACACATGACATATTACACCATGTCATGATTTATTTAACAGAAATAAAGCCAAAATGGAGAAGCCATGTGTGAAAAAGTAAGTACACCTTATGATTCAATAGCTTGTAGAACCACCTTTAGCAGCAATGACTTGAAGTAATCGTTTTCTGTATGACTTTATCAGTCTCTCACATCGTTGTGGAGGAACTTTGGCCCACTCTTCTTTACAACGTTGCTTCAGTTCATTGAGGTTTGAGGGCATTTGTTTATGCACTGCTCTCTTAAGGTCCCACCACAGCATTTCAATCGGGTTGAGGTCTGGACTTTCACTGGGCCATTGCAACACCTTGATTCTTTTCTTTTTCAGCCATTCTGTTGTAGATTTGCTGGTGTGCTTGGGATCATTGTCCTGTTGCATGACCCAATTGCGGCCAAGCTTTAGCTGTTGGACAGATGGCCTCACATTTGACTCTAGAATACTTTGGTATACAGAGGAGTTCATGGTCGACTCAATGACTGCAAGGTTCCCAGGTCCTGTGGCTGCAAAACAAGCCCAAATCATCATCCCTCCACCACCATGCTTGACAGTTGGTATGAGGTGTTTGTGCTGATATGCTGTGTTTGGTTTTCGCCAAACGTGGCACTGTGCATTATGGCCAAACATCTCCACTTTGGTCTCATTTGTCCAAAGGACATTGTTCCAGAAGTCTTGTGGTTTGTTCAGATGCAACTTTGCAAACCTAAGCCATGCTGCCACGTTCTTTTTAGAGAGAAGAGGCTTTCTCCTGGCAACCCTTCCAAACAAACCATGCTTGTTTCTCATTTTCTAATTGTACTGTCATGAACTTTAACATTTAACATGCTCACTGAGGTCTGTAGAGTCTGAGATGTAACTCTTGGGTTTTTTGCAATTTCTCTGAGCATTGCACGGTCTGACCTTGGAGTGATTTTGCTGGGATGTCCTCTCCTGGGAAGATTGGCAACAGTCTTGAATGTTTTCCACTTTTGAATCATCTTTCTCACTGTAGAATGATGGACTTTAAATTGTTTGGAAATGGCCTTATAACCCTTCCCAGATTGATGGACAGCAGCAATTGCTTCTCTAAGATCATTGCTGATGTCTTTCCTCCTTGGCATTGTGTTAACACACAGCTGGATGCTCCATCATTATTATTATTATTATTATTATTATTATTATTATTATTATTATTATTATTATTGTTATTTATTTATTTATATAGCACCATCAATGTACATGGTGCTGTACAGATTACACAGTAAATAGCAAGACCCTGCCGCATAGGCTTACAATCTAATAAAGTTGTAGTAAACAATAAGGAGGGAAAGAGAATGCAAACAGGCACAGGGAAGTGTAAACAGGCACTGGGTAGGGTGAGGCTAACAGTATAGAGTCAGAACAAACTCAACATTTAAAAGCTGCTTCGGACCCCCGGGACACTCAGCTAAGAGCATCGAGGGAGCGCCGAGAGGCAGGGGCTGGGACAGGCGGTATACTTTGGCTTTTATAGAGGTGGTCATACTTGCTGATGATCAATTAATCACGGGCATTTGATTAGCAGCACCTGTCTGCTACTTAGCATCTTAATTCCTATGGAAGCAGTAAGGGTGTACTTACTTTTTCACACATGGCTTCTCCATTTTGGCTTTATTTCTGTTAAATAAATCATGACACGGTGTAATATGTCATGTGTTGTTGTTCATCTGAGGTTGTATTTACCTAATTTTTAGACCTGCTAAGGAACAGATGATTGTTATTATGTCCTGATATGTAAAATCATACAATTCCAAGAGGGTGTACTTCCTTTTTCACACGACTGTATACCTCCTAGCATGTCTTCAGTTTCTGGGAGTTCTAGACGTCAGCCTAAGATAGGTTTTTAATTATAAAAGAAAATACCTAAACCACAAAAATTCTGGATTTAAGGTGTTGTTGTTTTTTAACTTTCTACATGAAGATCTATCAGGGTCAAAAATTTCAAGCTTCTACCTCATCAGTAAGTGGACATTTCTAGACGTACAAACCCACACACATACTTTCAGCTTTATAGGGAGAGATTAGACTTCAGGCCTGTTTAAGTTACATAATTTTAATACAACCTCGAAGTAGTATGCTTAGCAAATAGTAGAGAAACAGTAGCCATCACCCTTACTAAATCAGGAAGTCTGATCATATTGACAAATCTTTGTTCTCTTAATGAAAGTTCCAGGATCAATATAAATAGTGGTACTAAAATTAACAGGTATTGCTTTGTTCTACACCTAGGAAATAGAAACCAAAGCACAGTTACAAGATGGGGGATACTTGGCTCAGCAATACTACAAACAAGAAGGATCTTGGAATTGTTGTAGATCACAAGCTGAATATGAGCCAACAGTGCGATATAGCTGCAAGAAAGGCAAATGCTATTTTGGGCTGCATTAATAAAAGTACAGCTTCCAAATCACGTGAGGTACTGGTTCCTCTCTATTCGGCCCTGGTTAGGCCTCATCTAGAGTATTGTGTCCAGTTCTGGGCTCCACAATTCAAGGACGCAGACAAGCTGGAACGTGTTCAGAGGAGGGCAACCAGGATGATCAGGGGTCTGGAAACAAAGCCCTATGAAGAGAGACTGAAAGAACTGGGCATGTTTAGCCTGGAGGAGAGAAGATTGAGGGGAGACAGGATAGCACTCTTCAAATACTTAAAAGGTTGTCACACAGAGGAGAGCCAGGATCTCTTCTCGATCCTCCCAGAGTGCAGGACACGGAATAACGGGCTCAAGTTAAAGGAAGCCAGATTCCAGCTGGACATCAGGAAAAACTTCTTGACTGTTAGAGCAGTATGACAATGGAATCAGTTACCTAGGGAGATTGTGGGCTCTCCCACACTAGAGGCCTTCGAGGCAGCTGGACAACCATCTGTCAGGGATGCTTTAGCATGGATTCCTGCATTGAGCAGGAGGTTGGAATCGATGGCCTTGTAGGCCCCTTCCAACTCTGCTATTCTATGATTCTAAGATTACTTTATGAAGGCCAATTATGCCTAGGGTCAATGTACCATAAGAAAAACAACTCTTTTAGGATCAAGCTGAAGACAAGTAACTTAATAAACTAACCCTAAAGTGAAAGAGTCATTACATTTGCAGCTTCATCTATTTACATGAAAAAGAAGAAACAATGCAGTTACCACCGTTTACTGGGCAGAAAAACTGTTGTCATGGTGTATCTAAAAAGTGACCCACTGATATGTAGAACTAGTTTTTACTATGTCAGTAATACAAACCACCTCATCAGTATTTTCATAGAATACAATTCCACACCTTCATGGCATTTAACGACGGATTTCATAGGCTCAATTTGCAAGCTATAAAACTATGATTGTGCAAATCAACTGTATTATGGCTACATAACAAGATCTGGATAGATTTCTGAGCTCTCATAGGGATGTTCGTACAGACTTAGCCAGTAGTTCTGCCAAGGTCCTGGTCACCACTTGGAATGAGGGGATGACCAGGCTATTGATATGATTGCTTCCAAACTTCCTCAACCCAATTGTAGAACCATGTCAGCTCCTTGGTATTCAGAAGAGCTGAGGGTGATGATTAGACAGCAAATGGTGGAAGACTCATAACCAAGACGATTAAGCACAGGTAAGAATCCATTTGCAATCTTATTTTGTAGCAGTGATGGTGACTTCTCTGCCACCGTTGGATCTGCTTTATGTCATCCAGCAGAGCTCCTGGGTGTAGGCTCTAGAATACAACAGCTTGAGCTCTCAAAGGGCTCCTGTGAGTAATCTGCTAGACATTTTGCAGATAAAGTCGTTCAGATTTGTGTCAACTACAATGCCATTGTATTGACAAAATCTGAGATGGATGGGGTTAGTGCACCATCTAGTCTTATTATGGACACCTTTAAGCTTGTCCAACTTGTGGATGTGGATAAAGTGCTTGGAAGACTGAGGCCTACTAGTTGCCCTTTAGATCCTTGTCCATCCTGGCTGGTGAAATCTGCCAGAGCTGAGCTCGGTACCTGGACCCCGGAGATGATCAATGGCTCCTTGAGAATGGTGAGGTTCCTGCAGCTTTGAAAAAAGCTGTGGTGAGGCCCCTGCTGACGAAACCAAATCTATATCCTATGGTTTGGATAACTACCGACCTGCTATTCTTCAGCAAAGTGTCAGAATTTGTGGTGGGCTCACAACTCCAAGCCGTGTTGGATGATACTGATTCTTTAGATCAGTTCTCCCGTACAATCTGCCCTGCACACTCAGGTCCTCTGGGAAGAATTTCCTTCAGCCAGCCAAAACTAGGCTGACAGGTATTACCCAGAGGACCTTCCCTTCTGCTGCTCCCAGACTGTGGAATGGCCTGCCAGTCTTTTAGCATTTAAGAAAGCTATAAAGACTGATCTCTTCCAGCAGGCCCATCCAGTGGAATTTTAGGATGCTTTTAGGATATTTTAACAATGAATACTATGTGTTTAAATCAGTATTTTATGTATTTTATACATACTGCTGTTCCCCGCCTTGATCCAATTGGAAAGGCGGATAAGAAATAAATTATTATTATTATTATTACTACTACTACCCAGGCAATGGGCAGCACATTCTCAGTTTTGTTATTGTTATTGTTTTGCTTGAGAGTCCATTGGGGTGGGCTTGTTGGGACCAAGAAGTAGCATAGAAACAGTAACTTATTTTTAAAAATAAATAAATCAGAACACATGCAAACAACTGAGGACAGGGATTGAAATGCCACAGTACAACTGACCACTTCAGTATGGAGGAATACATGGAATATAAAGTGGAGTAAACTAGGGGGCAGAATTATATGGAGTCTGTTTGGTTTTTTAAAAACTGTTTTGGGGTTAATGACTCCAAAAACAAAAGAGGCTCAAATAATCTTCTTCCAAGAAGCAAAGAAGGCAAGGATTTAGTACCCTCCATGAATAGTCCCTCCTCCTCCCCCTAGGTTCAAAAAGGTCTTCTACAAAGTTACTTTCTGTCCTAACTTGTGGATCAAAACATGTATGGTATAAAACAGAGGTAGATAATCTGGTGCCTTTTAGGTGTTTTAGATTGCAACCTATCCCTGATATATGTAATACTGATTGGGAACCTATTGAGGCAGCATAGTCTAGGATACTGAAACTATGAAATCATTCTAATAGATCTCACAAGGTCTAAATCAAGCAAGCAAGCAAGCAAGTATCCTTCTGTCCCATTACGTCTTTTATAGAATATATCCTGCGAACTGACTGAACATTCACCCATCTGTGCCATATATTAAAAATAGGTCACAAGTAGTTTTAAGTTTCACCTCTGATTATAAAGACTGGAGACTCCATTCTTGACTTATATAAAACTCTTGCTGTATTAAAACAAATTTATCTTCATTTATGTTGCAATTATCTCTTAGGGCAGTTAATTTGATGAGAATTAAACTATTGTTTAATTGCTCCTATTAATCGGGAGATTTAAATATCCACAGTAATAAACAGTTACCTTCAGGACAGAAGAAAGTCAAAGCTACTCATGTTAAACCTAAAAACGTAAAAGAATTCTAGGCTGATGAACACGGGATAAGTTCAGCAGAACAGTATGTTCTGCAAATAATAAAATAGTTTTTATTTGCTATATTTAAGAGATTCAGGCATTTCTACTCTATCTTCTATGGCCTGATTAAGATGACTATTTTCTTTTCTCTGAAGAGACTGTTATTATGGAGACATTAAGTCCAACTCACATCAAAGATGCCTTATGAGGCTTTTATGAAAGTGATGTAGTCCCCTCTATAGGTCTGTACTGTTATTTTCTTGCTTCTAAGTCGAGCTAGAATTTACTGCCCCAGTTAGTGGTGCTCAATTGTCAGGGACTGAAAGCGTGGTCCTTTCGTACAATTTTAAGAGATTGACTTGGTTCACATGTAATGCCAATTCATGCGTTAAACCACCCATAAGTTGGGACGACTGCTCGGAAGTGAGCAAGCATGCTGCCTCCCACTCACTCACCACTTCTACTTTAAATCAGCTTTCATCAACAACCCAGAACTCTGGGTTGTTAAAGGACAAATAAACCAAAGTTTTAAGCCGACAACAAACCATGGCTTCAAACTCTGAATGTTTGTCCCTCACAACCCAGAGTTCCGTTGCATCAAAGAACCCAGGAAAGGTGCATTCCCATGATGTTGATGAAACTGGATTCAAAGTGGACGGGACGAGCGTGTGGGAGGCAACATGCTCACTCACACGCCTGATAATCCATGGTTGAAGAAACACATGAATGTCATTTTGTGCAAACCGAGCCGTTATCAGGAAGGATAATGTTAAAACTAGGATCTTATCAATAACTCTTTATCTACTATTCCTAGATTTGGTCTCGCATGATCTCTTCTTATGACATCATACTGAAAGTTAGCAAACTATTCTATTTCCCTCCAGAAATTTACCAATTAGTTGTACAAGTGGGACCTGCCACAAAACATTTAATATCTTCTCTCTCTCTCTCTCTCAATCTCTCTCTCTTAAAAACAAAAGCAAAGTTGGTTGTGTTGATCCTAAGAAAATTCCCCAAATCCAAGTAACATAATAGATGTCCTTACTTCTGAACCACAAGTCAGTTAAACTTTTGATTTAGCATGTCTAGAGCTCAATTTACTCAAGCATGCTTCTGCTAAACGCTTGAGCAGTCAGCAATTAAATGAAAGATAATGGATTGCATTAACCTAGCACAGGACTGGGAGTTTTAGGACATAGGAAGCTGTACTGTTTTAAATACAAGTTCTCTTTTGCATTCATAGCTCCTAGCAAAACCAAAGCATCAGGTCAGAACATATAATTCAGCCAACCCAATAATACATTCTCCTTTGTTATTTTTAGTTTTGATCGTTGGCTCTCATTAACAGGCATCAAATACTTTGTATACATCATATACAGGAAGTACTAACACAATATACAACAAAGTAAGCTTAGGTTTTTCATAATGAACCGCCCAGAGAGCTTCGGCTATTGGGCGGTACAAAAATGTAATAAATAAATAAATAAATTAGGTTGAAGTATGAATTCACCATTTGGATATCACCCTTTGAATGCAAACTGTTTTATATCCCATATCTATTAATCATCCTGCTAAATTGCTAAATATGTGGGTTCAATGAGCCTTTCATATTTTATGAGAAAATTACTCAACTGATCTACCTTATTAGGAAAGATGAGAGGAGAGTAGATCCAAGCTAATGTGGAGCTCACAAATACGGCTGTCATGTATTGCGCTACAACATACATTTCAGCAATTCTGGGTATATGTGCTATTCCATGGGAATCATTTGGAAGTAAATGAAATTTTGCCTGTATAGGGTGAATGTAATTCCTGAAGATAAACGTAAGTATGCCCATCTGTGTAGATTAACTGTTAGGATACTTTTGAGTGTTAGACAGTTGTGCAGAAATTGAATTGAACTAAAACTCCAGGCTGATGTTAGGTGTTTTTTTGGGTGGGTGGGTGTTGTGTTAGTTTTTGGGTTTTTTAACTATTAAATTATACACTGACAACTCAATTATATTCGAAATAATCTGTTCAGAAGTAAAACCTACTGAATTCAATTACGTTTAGTCCCATGTAAAGTTGCAGCTTGAAACATTAAAATGGCTGCCTATGTAAATATGGGATTATTTATTTAAACTTTTTTACTCTGCTTTTCTATGAAAAAAAACATATTCGGGGTTGCTTAAAACAAATTAAAACAACAGAATAAAATAGCCTTAAAAGCTTGTTTAAACTGGAAGTTCATCAGCAAAAGCCAGATGAACTTCCAACCGGGAGGCTGTTGCATAGTTTAGGCAGCACAACTGAAGGCTCCTTTCTCCTCTTCCCACTGACCAGGCTTCTGTCTGTACTGGGACAAACAGGATGACTCAGAAACAGAAAAACAGAAAGAGGGAAACTTGCAAACCCTATATGCCTCTATATAGCCTGCCTTTACCTGTAATATCATAGTGGATTATATCAATTTCACCACAAAGCAGACTAGTTCATGTGTCTAAAAAGCTCACAGTGAGGTATATACAAGGTCTTCTGGAAACAAAACCTAATCAAACCAATATGTTCAAAATATTTTAGTACATAGAATGTTCCAGGATCTGAAAAATATATTACAGGGAAACACAGCAGTGTTTCCCTGTGTTAAGGATGATCAGTAAAAAAAGCATTCCACCATGTTAAAAGGTGTTATTGGGGGGTGGGCCATTCTAGCATCCTAAAATGAAAAATATTTCACCAATCTTTCTGAAACGGAGTCCTGCCAGAAAGAAATGCTGGTTTTACATACCCTGCACGTTTCAAGAAGATTGGTAAAATATTGAGGGCAGGATGTCACTTTAAATGACAAAAGGGGGGAAGCCTCTCTGTTTCAAACTGACACAGAAATGCTTCCGGGCTAGCGACCATTTTTTTGGGCACTAAAATCTCCGAATTGGGAGCCTAACCATGTAATCCAGTTGTAGGATTGCGTTGCCCTGTCCTCCCCATTGATGGAATGTCCTTTCTTTTTCAAAAGGCCATTCCATTAATTTTTAATTAATATTTTAAAAAACCTATGTTTCCCTATGGAGAATCTGATAAGGCAACGCATGCGCCTCAGATCAGATTCCCTGGAGGGAGGGGGGAGAAGAAGGGAGAGTGTAGCCCGCACCCAGCCGTGAGACATCAGGTAAGTGGGGGGGGGGGGGCTTGCCTGGAGCTGCCGCTGCAGTTCGTGCAGCAGCGGCAGCGGGGCCAGGTAAGGGGCCAGGTGGGACGAGGGAGGCCTTACCTGCTCCGGCGGCGGGCCCGGGTTTTTATTGAGCCCCCGGCTCCACCAGGAAGCAAGGCCTCAATTCAAACCCGGGCCTGCCGCCACCGCCGCCCAAACTGCGGTGGCGGCTCCAGGCAAGCCCACCCACCCCCACACACACTTCACTTACCTGCTCCGTCAGCGGCAGGCCCGGGCTTGAACTGAGCGCCCTGGCCCAACCGGAAGCAAGGCTGTAAAACAGAGCCTCCAAGTCCCATCCCAGCAAGGTGGCTATTTACTGTTTTACTCTGTACAGCACCATGTACATTGATGGTGCTATATAAATAAATAATAATAATAACAATGGTGGATGGTATTGAACACTGCTGAGAGATCCAGCAGAATCAACAGGGACACACTCCCCTGTCCAATTCCCGGTGAAGGTTATCCACCAAGGTGACCAAAGCTGTTTCTGTCCCATAACCAGGTCTGAAGCCTGACTGAAATGGATCTAGATAATCCATCTCATCCAGAAATCCCTGGAGTTGGGGGGCCACCACACACTCCAGTTCCTTGCCCAAAAATGGAATATTGGAGAATGGCCGGTAATTATCCAATACAGCGGGTTCAAAGAGAGCTTTTTCAATATGGGTCTTACTAATGCCTTGTTCAAGCGCTTCAGCTATTGGGCGGTATAAAAATGTAATAAATAAATAAATAAATAAATAAATAAATAAATAAAGCAGGCTGGCACCCTGCCTTGGCAAAGGGAGGCATTGATCACTCCACTTCCCCACTCAGCCAGTCCCCCACACCCTGGCTGCTTTTATAAACCAGGAAGGGTAAAGATTTAATACACACGTGGTGGCTCTCACTGCTCCAAGGATCCTGTCCACATCATCGGGCTGTACAAATTGAAGGGTATCCAATAATGCTGGACAAGCAGGTGCCAGAGTTACATCCACTTGGTCTATATCAACTATAGCATCCAAGGCAGAATTCTCCTCTTGGGGGCCAGTGTGTAAGACCACCCAAAACAGCTCCGCTGGACGGCTCTTTGCAGACGCAATAGTGGCAGAGAAAGAAAGTTTTTTGCTTCCCGTATTGCCATGGAGTAGGCCTTCAAACAGGCTCTAGCCCGTGTTCAATCGGATTCACTCCGAGTTTTCCACCAACGTCACCAATGTCGCTGTAGTCCCCCCGTCTCACTTGTTTGATTGCCACCAGCTCCCCGGAGAACCAGGGGGCTGGTGTAGCTCCACTTCGTGAGAGACGATGCTCAGGAGCAATCACATCCACCACCCTGGTCATTTCTCCATTCCAGGATCAACCAGGGCTTCGACAGAATCACCTACCAAGGCAACAGGAAAATCCCCAAGAGATGTCAGGAAACCATTCGGATCCATCAGCCTCCTAGGGCGGACTATCTTAATCGGTCCTCTGCCCCGGCAGAAGCTCTGAGTGCCAGCAAGTCTAAACCCCGCCAGGTAGCGATCTGTCCGTGACAACGGAACTATACAAAGTTCCCCCGCTCTCAGATCACTATCACCCCATCCAGCATAGAAAACAAGTTCCAGAGTATGCCAAGCAGCATGGGCAGGGCCAGATACTATTTGGTTGTCATGGCGGACATGAAGTCCTGAGCCGCTCCCAACAGAGCAGCCTCAGCATGGATTTTGAAACCGCCAGCACAACAAGGTGGGGAGGAGGACTCCAGCACCAACCCTGGGACTAGCGCAGGAAGGAAGACTGTTGAGCAGCGGGTTGGACAGTACACCAACAGAATCCCTGTTCTGTCCTGGGCACCCACCTTCAGATACACACATTTGAACCCCGTAGACTCTGGGACAGGGCACCTCGTCAGGGGTATGGACTCCTGATAGACCACTGCCTCCCACCCCCAGTCCTTGCCTGCGGCTGGACAGAGAACCCTGGTGGGCAAAGCTGAGAGAGATGAACTCCCCCAGCTTCATCCAACCAGGTCTCTGTGATACAGGCCAGGTCAGCATGCTCATTCAGGATCAAGTCCTGGATAGCCGTTTTCCCATTAACCGACCTGGCGTTCACCAGCAGCAATTTCAACATTTTATTACTGAAATATTTTTATCCCGCCCTATGTCACTCAGATCTCAGGGCAGCATACAGATAAAATTATACAAACAGTATAAAACAATAAATATACACAGCTAAAAACGAATTAAGCCATTAATTAAGCTAAAACCAGTATAGAATTTCAAAGCAATAAAAACAATTAAAACAATTAAAACCATGAACAGGTTAATAATGTGAAAGATGTTCCTTCAGACATTAGGGTCCCCAGCTGTTTAGGGCTTTATATATAAACACCATCACCTTGTACAGCAACACCACTGCAGCCTAGAATTGGTGAAATATGATCCCAGATGACAGCATCCATTAATATTCTAGGAGCTGCATTCTGCACTAATTGAAGTTTCTGGGTGATCTTTAAGGGTATCTCCAAGTACAAGAAATTATAGGAGTCTGATTGGGAGGTTACCAGAGCATGGACCACTGTCACCAGGCTATCCCTGCCTGGGAATTGTGATAGCTGGCAAACCAATCAAAGCTGGCAGGAAGCACTGGCAAACCAGTGACAACGCTGGAGCCAGGACTGCCCCCCACCTGCTTGTTCAAGGCGAGGGCAACCCCCATCTAGAACAGGCTGCAAACCCAACTTCTGGTTATGACAATTGTCTCCCCACAGGGCCCTCATCTTGTTGTGATTCATTTTCAGTTTATTCATTATCCAGTCCATTAATATGGCACAATGCACAGACCCATGTAAAAGGATCTGCTTTAATCTGTCTCCTCTCCTTAGTTTATATCTACCCAAGTTGTTTCTCATCGTTCTGCTTATATCTTGTGCATAGGTAAATCCAAATGTCTCCAAAAGAGGGAGGTTCTTTTTGATGCAGCAGGCTACTCATCCCACATTTCCAATTGTTAGAACATTCCTAATTTACAACATCTGATAATTGCCAAGATACAGCTCTTCTTTAGTATGCATCGAAACCTCTAAGTCAATGTCATCGCTTCTGTGGGGTTATTATTATTATTATTATTATTATTATTATTATTATTATTTAATTATTTATTTATTTATATAGCACCATCAATGTACATGGTGCTGTACAGAGTAAAACAGTAAATAGCAAGACCCTGCCGCATAGGCTTACAATCTAATAAAATCATAGTAAAACAATAAGGAGGGGAAGAGAATGCAAACAGGTACAGGGTAGGGTAAGCAGGCACAGGGTAGGGTAAAACTAACAGTAGAAAGTAACAGTAGAAGTTCACTTCCAAGTATGCATGCTCTTTAGAGAGTTAAGGATCTCACCCTTGGTTCTGTTTACTTTGCTCACTTTTATTGGGTGTCTTACTGCAACTCTAAATAGTCTCTCCAGAGCATTTTGTTAGTTGCACTATGTTTACTGAAAAGTAAAAAGAGAAGCAGAAGCTTGAGAAATGAATACTACTCTTTGCTATTGTCGTACTGCCCCCTAGTGGCCACTAGCCAGATTACTACATAGTTAATTCTAAATTGAGGTAAACCTTTTGGGCCACTTGTGTTGTTCATGACCAACTTTCAAAGGTTGTTTTGTTTGTTTTGTTTACATACACTTCAACAGACATTAAGTAGTATACTTGAAGAGAAATAGAGTATTTTAGCTGCCTACAGCATGTTGCGAACAATGTGGTTCACAATGCAATGTTAGCATTTCAGAATGTATCTAAAATAAACATTTGTAAGGCTACATTCCTACACTCAATTACTTGGGTGAAAGTCCAATTGATCCCTGTGCAACTTATAAGTAAACATGCATAGGACTGCACAAATAACGTTTCATTAATTTTCAGTACAGCCCTTCAGTACAGTACAGGAAATATTAACAGTATATAGAAATATAATCAAAGCTAACAAACAAAATCCATTCTCTAAATATTATCAACTTGAACAATTTCCAGAGGGACAGCCATATTAGTCTGTTGCAGCAAAAACAATGAAGAATCTTGTGGCACCTTAAAGACTAACACATGTTTTTCTGAAAGAAGCTTTCACGGCAACTTCCACTTCATCATATGCATTATGTTGAACATCACTTGAACAGTAATGCAAATGTTTTGCAATTTCAGAAATAATAATAATAATAATAATAATAATAATAATAATAATAATATTGTTAGCAATGCATTCAATACCAGATGACATTAGAAACCAAATGCCACATTAATGCAATCCAGTTCAATTTTTACAGAGATGCCCAAACACTGAAAAGTATTCTAATAGCTAATCAATACAGATGTGTCTAGTCACAGATCTACATTAAACTTAAAAACATAGGCAACTATCCTGGCGAACCTAGACCCCCAATGACTCAGGAATCCTTTTGGTCAGAGGTTCTAACTTAACCTGCATCTTTTTCTGTACCAAGTGCTTAGTGAAGGAATGAACACCCATGCTTTTTTATAGTGGTGCTGTGGGAACATTTATATTGTTGTTGAGTGTTTTCTTTTACTCTGTGTGTTTATTGTATTTATCCTTACTTGAAAATCAATAAAATAGTATTAAAAAAACAACAACATAGGCAACTAATTGTCTTGAGAGTTACTTGAATGATTTCCATGGATTTCAATGGCTAACAATTCACTAAGTCTGTCCCCCCTGCAAATAGAGCATCCGTGAATAGGTTACTAGATTTTTTCCGATGCCTGCTCATGCACCTTTTCCAGGGAACTCCAAAAGGATAATAAATTCTAACTTTTCCAGGTATTTCTTATATGAGAAACATTCCAAAAACAAGAACAAGGCAGTAAATGACCAAAAAGGCCTTTGTGGGATTTACATTAAAATGTAGTTTGGATAATAAGAAAACGATTTGACCAGCTATGTTCCACATCTCGTTCTCCAAATGCAAGACCGCACAGTTTATTGGGAATTTTGGCAGGCGGACCAGGTTCATCACCCCTGGTGAAAACCATTCCCGAAAGTGAGTGCTGTTTAATCCATTAGAGTGTAGTTTCACAGAATGAAACATCAGGCCTGCTCAAAGAGGTAGGTAGAGCTATGGTGGGGGGGAAGGCATGGGGGCAATGTTGGTGGATAGGAACTGCAGAATGGATTCACTGGTGGATGGGTAAAAAGATCACTGGGGGCCTGAATTGGAAGCACTGCAACAGGATTGCACTTTACATTATTTGGGAGCATCATGTTTATTTATTTGTTTATTAAATTCATATACCGCCCCATAGCCGAAGCTCTCTGGGCGGTTTCCTTCTATGTATGCAAAGCTAATGTAAGCTGACTTGGAGAGGATTAGACCTGAAAGGCAATATACAAGTACTTTAAATATGTAATTAATTTTAAGCATTCCCTTATTTGTTCACATGCAAATTAAATAAACTTAAAAAGGCATGCTCTGTATGTCCCTTAGTCATTTTCTATCCTCCAACCCTATAAGAGGCACACCGTTCCACGTAGTTGTAACGACCCATGTGCTTGTAAAGGAAACGATAGGAAAGAGGGCCTTAATGAGGGTCTAAATATATGCCCCAACCACAGATGCTGAAGAAGTAGAAGTAGATCAGTTCTATGAGGATCTGCAGCACCTACTGGATAATACACCAAAAAGAGATGTTATTTTCGTTACAGGAGACTGGAACGCCAAGGTGGGTAGTCAAATAACACCTGGAATTACAGGTAAGCATGGTCTAGGAGAACAAAATGAAGCGGGACACAGGCTGATAGAATTTTGCCAGGACAACTCACTGTGCATAACAAACACTCTCTTCCAACAACCTAAAAGACGGCTTTATACATGGACTTCACCAGATGGCCGACACCGAAATCAGACTGACTACATCCTTTGCAGCCAAAGGTGGCGGACATCTATACAGACGGTAAAAACAAGACCTGGAGCTGACTGTAGTTCAGATCACGAACTTCTTATTGCACAATTTAGAATCAAACTAAAGAGAATAGGGAAGACCCACAGATCCGTTAGATATGAGCTCACTAATATTCCTAATGAATATGCAGTGGAAGTGAAGAACAGATTTAAGGGACTAGATTTAGTAGATAGGGTCCTGGAAGAACTATGGACAGAAGTTTGCAACATTGTCCAAGAGGTGGCAACAAAAAACGTCCCAAAGAAAAAGAAAACCAAGAAGGCAAGATGGCTGTCTGCTGAGACACTGGAAGTAGCCCAAGAAAGAAGGAAAACAAAAGGCAACAGTGATAGGGGGAGATATGCCCAATTAAATGCAAAATTCCAGAGGTTAGCCAGAAGAGATAAGGAATTATTTTTAAACAAGCAATGCGCGGAAGTGGAAGAAGACAATAGAATAGGAAGGACAAGAGACCTCTTCCAGAAAATTAGAAACATCGGAGGTAAATTCCAAGCAAAAATGGGTATGATCAAAAACAAAGATGGCAAGGACCTAACAGAAACAGAAGAGATCAGACGAGCTCAGCAAATTGTTGGAGAGGATGTGGAGGGAAAGGAACGTATTTGCATATGTGGTGGGAATGCGAATTTGTGCAAAAATTGTGGGAAATGGTGTTTATTGAGATAAAAAAAATTGTGGGAATAGATTGAAGAGACACCTACAGTGGCATTACTATCACTATATGGTAATTTAAAGTGTAATAAAGAGTCTAAAGAATTGATAACAAATTTGTTGACAGCAGTAAGGTTAATCATATCTAGGAACTGGAAGGTCCAGGGAAACTATCATATTGAAGAGTGGTATAAGGAAATATGGGATATAGCTATTAATGATAAACTGACATGTAACATAAGATTAAGAAAAGGTATAACAAATGTAAATGAATTTGAGGGAATTTGGAAACAGTTCCTAGAATATGTATTCTCTAAGAGGGGTGGAAAACCACCACCAGAAGAAACAATGAGATTTTGGAAGCAGGAATAGATCCCGAAGGATGGAGGGGAGCACTTATGATATGTATATGATAGGTATCCCAGCTGAACTGTTTAAGATATTGCAAGATGATGCTGTCAAGGTGATGCATGCCATATGCCAGCAAATTTGGAAAACACAAGAATGGCCATTAGACTGGAAAAAAAAATCAACTTATATCCCCATACCAAAAAAGGGAAACACTAAAGAATGTTCCAACTATCGGACAGTGGCACTTATTTCACATGCCAGCAAGGTAATGCTCAAGATCCTGCAAGGTAGACTCCAGCAATTCATGGAGCGAGAATTGCCAGATGTACAAGCTGGGTTTAGAAAAGGCAGAGGAACTAGAGACCAAATTGCCAATATCCGCTGGATAATGGAGAAAGCCAGGGAGTTCCAGAAAAACATCTATTTCTGTTTTATTGACTATTCTAAAGCCTTTGACTGTGTGGATCATAACAAACTGTGGCAAGTTCTTGGTGGTATGGGGATACCAAGTCATTTTGTCTGCCTCCTGAGGAATCTGTATAACGAACAAGTAGCAACGGTAAGAACAGACCACGGAACAACGGACTGGTTTAAGATTGGGAAAGGAGTACGGCAGGGTTGTATACTCTCACCTTATCTATTCAACTTGTATGCAGAACACATCATGCGACGTGCTGGGCTTGACGAATCCAAGGCTGGAGTTAAAATCGCAGGAAGAAACATTAACAATCTCAAATATGCAGATGACACCACATTCATGGCTGAAAGCGAGGAGGAGCTGAGGAGCCTTATGCCGAAGGTGAAAGAAGAAAGTGCAAAAGCTGGGTTGCAGTTAAACCTCAAAAAAAACAAGATTATGGCAACCAGCTTGATTGATAACTGGCAAATAGAGGGAGAAAACGTGGAGGCAGTGACAGACTTTGTATTTCTGGGTGCAAAGATTACTGCAGACGCTGACTGCAGCCAGGAAATCAGAAGACGTTTACTTCTTGGGAGGAGAGCAATGACAAATCTTGATAAAATAGTTAAGAGCAGAGACACCACACTGACAACAAAGGTCCGCATAGTTAAAGCAATGGTATTCCCCGTAGTAACCTATGGCTGCGAGAGCTGGACCATAAGGAAAGCTGAGCGAAGGAAGATAGACGCTTTTGAACTGTGGTGTTGGAGGAAAATTCTGAGAGTGCCTTGGACTGCAAGAAGATCAAACCAGTCCCTACTCCAGGAAATAAAGCCAGACTGCTCACTTGAGGGAATGGTATTAAAGGCAAAACTGAAGTACTTTGGCCACATAATGAGAAGACAGGATACCCTGGAGAAGAGGCTGATGCTAGGGAAAGTGGAAGGCAAAAGGAAGAGGGGCCGACCAAGGGCAAGATGGATGGATGATATTCTGGAGGTGACAGACTTGACCTTGGGGGAGCTAAGGGTGGCGACAGCCGACAGAAAGCTCTGGCGTGGGCTGGTCCATGAAGTCACGAAGAGTCGGAAGCGACTGAACGAATAAACAACAAAAAAAACCAGCCTTCCTCAACCTGGGGCGCTTCAGATGTGTTGGACTGCATCTCCCAGAATGCCCCAGCCTGGCTGGGGCATTCTGGGAGTTGTAGTCCAACACATCTGGAGTGCCCCAGGTTGAGGAAGGCTGTACTAGTACAACCTCTTTCCCAAAAAACTCTTGATTGTTGATAGATGGCAATACCCTCCAGCTACCAAGCTGCCCTTACCCAAACAGAAAGCCTCCTTTCATTTACAGAAGGAACTCTGATGCAGCAGAAGCTTCCACTGGCAGGACAGGGGGCAGAGGGGAGGGAGAAGAAGCCGTTTTCACTCATTCCCTCTGCCCTTACACCCCACATGCCATCTCCCACATGGTTGAGGGTTCCCCAACCTTTTGGGGGGAGGTTTGCAGGCAGGAGGCAGCAGGGCAAGGGGAAAGTGAAAGTAACCTCCCCCTTCCACGCACAGAGGAGGGTCAAAGCCTCCTTTAAGTTTTAAGACACCCTCCACCCTCAACTTTGCATATCTTCCTCCTAAACCACAAGTTCCCTCCCAAACCAATTCCCTCCTGCCACCACCAGAGCTGAGCTATGTGGAATAAACCTACCCCAGTGATTACTCTAGAATACTTTATTTCAAGGTTTGCCTCCCACACCCGCCCACACCTCCACTTCTGAGCCTCTGACCACTCCCACTGCTAGGTTAAGTGCAGTGCGCCACCTATCCCCCTACCCTGTCCCAATGCACACAAATGCTTTATCAATCCTCTGTTTCCTGATGCTGGGATAACTATCAAGTTGTATGTACAACTTGATTGTATGTACAAAACCATTGGATATGTCCAATTCTGCATGGATTGGTCTGTAACGCTCACATAACAGCATCATCTGCCCCAGAGCCATTCTAACTCATCACATAGAAAAAAGTACTAATGATGGCAACTGCCTATGTATCCATTTCATATGTGCCATCTATATGGAACTGCACAAGTGAGTGGTATCTCATAGTGTCATTCTGCTAGCAAAAAGCTTCTACCACTTGCAGAAATTCTGTTTTAATCCTTGCTCAAGTGTCAAATCCAATACTTAGCTTCTGCTTACACAAGTCACTGCAGAAGCAACTTATGACTTCATTACATTAGGTATTGCACTAGTTGTTCTGCTAGCACAACTGCTAGCAAAACATGCAACCACAAGCAGAACAACGCCATCTCTTGCACGTTTTTTTGCTAGCATTACACGGAATATAACCCAAAATATTTTACCAAAAGGGCAACTATACTTTTCAGTAATGCTGCATTGCAAACAGTGTAGCAGGCTAATTAGCCAAAACTGAACACAATCTACTAATGAGCAATCAGAACAGCATGTCACTTCAGATTCTTAGTTGCAGTCATACCCATTCAACTGAAAAGCTGCACATGAATGGATGAAATGATTAGAAGCCCGGGGACCTGCTCTTTGGCGTGGCATGGCACTGAGTGCATATTGCAGGGGTTTCTACATCCACGGTTAAGATTCTCCCTTTTTTCATATCATAACTAATTTAATGACATTTTTCATTAGATACATACATAAAATAAAAGAAAGAGAAAGTAAATACAAAATTATCACTCCAAAGCAGGATGATTCTATAAACTAAAGAAATTAAGGCTGGACACGCATATACTGGACTTATGTATCCATATCAAATTTAATTGCGTATCCTAAGACAATAAATCATTTTAAAATTATTCTCAGCGCCCTCTGAGGAACAAATATTATCATGTTGATAAATAAACATAAATGCATCTCAGCAACTTAGGAAAGCAATAATATGTTGTACTTTTCTATGGTTTTTCAGATGCATCATCTCTTTTGATGTAAGAGAGGAGCAGATATCAGACAGCATTTTTCCTTTAAATGCTCTGTTTTGATGGGTAAGTTTGTCCATTATTGGTATATTTTCTTTTTGAATATATCTGTATTAATACAATATATACCGACAAATCTAATAAAAATCCTTCCTTTAAGTCCCTGAAATATCCTGTTTATTCAGGCCAATCCTATGCACGTTTACTCACATGTCTCCCACTGTGCTCAATGGGGCTAACACGCACATAGGATCACAGACTAAGTTAATGAGTCAGAACTAGTGATGGTTCCAAACGTTATGTGAGCTTCACTACAAACATGAATCCAGATGATGTATATCTTTGCTTCAATACAAAGTAAATATTACCACTCCCATGTTCTTCTCAGGCTTAGAGAAAAACTTACACTTTCCCTCCATTCTAGCCTCCCAACCATACATACACACACAAAACACAAGCCAGCCCTCTCAATTTTTTTGTAGTTCTAGCCTACCCTAGCAGTTCTGATATATGTAGTTTCACTAGCACTACTAACCCGTGATTTTCCCTCCAAGGGACCCAAGGCAGTGTACATAATCCTACTCTCCATTTCATCCTGTTGGTTGTTTTATTATGGTTTTAACTTTTGTGAACCGCCCAGAGAGCTTCGGCTATTGGGCGGTATAAAAATGCAATAAATAAATAAATAAATAAATATCTCCTCACAACAACAACCCTGTGAGGTAGGTTGGGCAGAGACTCTGTGACTGGCCCGAAGTCACCCAGTGGGTTTCCATGGCCGAGTGGGAACTAGAACCTGGATCTCCCGACTCCCAGTCCAACACTTGAACCACTCTAGGGAAACCCCAGTATTTGGCACAAGCCATGGCAGCACGCCTGACACAATGGGAGTTGAGTGGGCTCCTGCTGTCACCAGAGAAACAAAAGTTAAGGGCAGGCAGAGAGAGGCAGGCAAGCGAGAGGGAAGCTGGGCAAGGGATCAGACCCCTGTCATTCTCCCAGTGACACCATTGAAGGTGAAACAGCATATAAAATATATTTGGAATTTGGTGCAAAAGAAATGAGTTATGAGTTTGAGCAGGAAAGTCTGGTTTGCAGTTCTAAGCCAGGATGAAATGTAAAATTTCCAGAAACTGTGACACCGTGGGAAAAAGAAATGAAGGGGAGGGGGTTTCAGGGGAAAAACTGGGCAACTTTCACAAATAAACAATACTTATTTTTTAAATGCTCTTTTCATATCTTAAGTCAATTTGTTATTTTAAGAACATAAAATGTATTACGTATAGTTTGATTTGCTCATAAAATTAGTATTGCAATTCAAAACATTTCAAAGTAAACTCAGTAAATTTTAAATTATTTTGTGAATAAACTATACTTTTACATTTAATATACCAAGCATGATAATTTACTGAGCAAACCAAGTTTTACATAATATATTTTAGCAATTTCAGCAACTAGACCCAGAAACATCTGAATCATCCTAAAAGCCAGAAGAAGCCGGAAGAGCTGGAGACAGAAGAAGAGTAGTTTACAGCATCTATTCCTGTTTGTGAGAAATTGGGAGGGGGGGCGGCATTTAGGGAAATCTGGTCCAAAGGAAAAGCTTTTGAGAGCATATTTAGCTACCTATTAGACATGGTAACTAAACATATTTAATTTAAGAACCTTTAAGTGATCTCAATCTATTATTTTAAGACTGGCATTTGTACATAATTTGTAGATAAACTTTTTCAAATAATTCCACTTAACAAACAACTAAACTTTTGCCCTTTTTGGTAAAGTTGTCTCTAGTGGTCGTATCAATTCCATGCCTATATCATAGGAACTGGGCTACTAAGTTTTACATAGAGAGGGTGTAATTTGGGGGCAGCTTTTAAAGGTTTTATAGCTGAGGCAATATTCCCAAAAGAAACTTTATTTAAAAAGCTATGAGTTCCATAGAACCAATGCTATTGGCCTGTGCAGTGCTGCAAAATTCCACCCTGTCCCCAAGGCTCTTCAATTTTTACATTTCTTTCTTCATATAAAAGCCTCCCTATTATGTACTTTTTAGGAATCAATTTGGGGGAGTAATGACTGGGTAGCAAAGTATAAACAGCTCTTAAATATTTTATCCATCATTAAAAAAAATAGTATTTCATAATTTGAAATGTTCAATTTTTTTCAATTTTGAAGAGAAGAACAAAAGAAGTCCTGGGGTGGGCAAACAGAAACCCCTGGGGTCAGAGAGTTCCCAATTTTTCTGGGCCTTCACATCTCTAAGCTTGAGTCTGGGGCATCCACCCTTCACTGTTCAGAACCTGTAGCTTTCTACACTGTTATGAAGACCACTAACTAATGCACCACACTGACAACAAAGGTCCGCATAGTTAAAGCAATGGTATTCCCCGTAGTAACCTATGGCTGCGAGAGCTGGACCATAATAAGGAAAGCTGAGCGAAGGAAGATAGATGCTTTTGAACTGTGGTGTTGGAGGAAAATTCTGAGAGTGCCTTGGACTGCGAGAAGATCAAACCAGTCCATACTCCAGGAAATAAAGCCAGACTGCTCACTTGAGGGAATGGTATTAAAGGCAAAACTGAAGTACTTTGGCCACATAATGAGAAGACAGGACACCCTGGAGAAGAGGCTGATGCTAGGGAAAGTGGAAGGCAAAAGGAAGAGGGGCCGACCAAGGGCAAGATGGATGGATGATATTCTGGAGGTGACTGACTTGACCTTGGGGGAGCTAGGGGTAGCAACGGCCGACAGAAAGCTCTGGCGTGGGCTGGTCCATGAAGTCACGAAGAGTCGGAAACGACTGAACGAATAAACAACAACAAATCTAATGTTTAACTTGCATCATAATATATTTTTTTCATACACCCTCTGAGGTCAGAATGGCCAAGATGCTGTAATGAACTATTTTTGTCATGTACTTTGGATGAATCTGTCCTAGATTTCATTCAAATATTTGCAATATTGTTCCATCAGTTTTCATTTGGGATTCATCCAGTCACAAGGGATGCTCAAACAAACATTGCCATTCTTTTAGCCACAGATAACAGATAAGCCGTGGCATCACACCATGGCAACACACCCTCCCCGCTGCCTCCCTACTTCTCCTGTACAAATTTCTCTTGCTGAGTTTAATCAGAATTAGTTATGCAGTTGCGTCCACAGTAATGTTGACTATGGTTAACTAATTAACATCTGAAACCACAGCTAAGGGATGGGCTGTGTTAATACTTGCACTGACCCACATCACCGACCCATAAATGGAGCACATTCAGCAGGCATGAATATTCAAGCACCTCTGGCCACCTTATTTGGTACGGCTATAAAATCTATTGTCCTTTAAATCATCTTTCTTTTGCTTTTCACAGCACATAATCCAAGTTCAGTTTCAGAAGCTTAATTGCTTCACCTCTCATTACTGTGACAGGGCTGTAGACATGCTGCCCTTAGTCATTTGACTAATTAAATTACATCAAAATCCTGCCAGCTGGTAAGACATGGCAACAATATGGATTAGCAAATTCTACTTATTTCCTATTCCATTATTCCTTCAAAAATCAAACCTATGAAATACTTAACTGTGCTGTCCAGTAAGAAACGTTCTTTTTCAAACATCCTTTAACGCCCATTTAAATTTAACACAGCACACAAGTTGAGGGCAACAAACTGCCAGTATGTCTGCCTTCAGCGACAAACATGCTGGCAGTTATGTGATGTAGAAATAATATTGGTCAAATTGAACAGAAGACAAAACAACTTTGAATACATGGTGAACAAGAACAATTCTTCTACATTAATACCACATCAAGCTAATTCTAAGAGGCTGAGATCATTAATGAAGTATCCTAGGGCAGAACAGAGTAATTACTACAGTGTTCTATCAAAATAATTAGCTCTTTTCAGATGTTGTTGATAAAATCTGCTTTGATAAGCAGTCAGTGTTACATCTAGTAGCAGTTAACAAAAACACACTCCAGTTCACACTGTGAAAACACGCCAACCGCCCAGGGAGCTTTGGACCTGCACAAAGCTTTAGATGTTGGGTGGCATAGCAATGGGATAAACAATAAATGGGGGGGGAATACTTCCAGTCAAGTCTGAACACCTACATTCTTGCACAAAATATAGGAAAGTCTTTATTTATGCTGTGCACTTTGAATTTTAATGTGATTTCATATTGCACTTTACTATTGTTCTGTTTCAGGGGTGGGCAAGATGAGGTTGGAGGGCCGCACGTGCCCTCCCGACTGCTGTGTGGCCCCCGTGGGCCTCCCTCAAGCAGCTACTGCTTTGAGTTACCGGTGTGCTGAGAAATCACGCTCTTTCCAGGGATTCTAGAAATGTGACTTGGTTACTTGGTTCTGACTTACCATTGCTGATTTTAGATTGGATTGTGGGGTTTTGCTGTAGTTTTATGATTTTATGTTAAAATGATTTTCCTGAAATGTTTTGATAAATAGAATATATGCATGTGGAAACTGCAAGGTGTTGAATGCACAAGTATATTTTGTTTTGCAAATTAAGAAAATGGGTGTGTGTGTGTGTGTGAAAATTGAAATTGATATTAAAGTACACAGAAGAAAGGTTTTTACTATGTGTGCTCCTGAATAAAAACTTGGACTTATTATGAACTGCCCCTCTGGTCAGTGTAGAGTGAACACAAAGGGAGAGAATAGCTTCAGGGTGCTGAAAGCAATTTTATTGATGAAAAGCCTGATGCATTTTTATTTATATTTATTTATTTATTACACTTATATACCGCTCCCATAGCCAGGGCTCTCTGTGCGGTTTACAGAAATTCTAAAATTGAGATAAAAACAAGTATACAAAATTTAAAATTCTAAAACACAGAACATACACATATAAAGCATTAAAAACCGTTAAAAAACTAAACATGTGGGTGATTAAGATGTGCCGCCATATGCCTGGGCAAAGAGGAAAGTCTTAACCTGGCGCCGGAAAGATAGCAGCGTTGGTGCCAGGCGAGCCTCGTCAGGGAGATCATTCCACAGTCTGGGGGCCACCACCAAAAAGGCCCTGTCCCTCGTTGCCACACTCCAAGCCTCTCTCGGAGTAGGCACCCGGAGGAGGACCTTAGATGTTGAACGTAGTGACCGGGTATATTCACGTCGGGAGAGGCGTTCCGTCAGGTATTGTGGTCCCAAGCCGTGTAAGGCTTTATAGGTCAAAAACAACACCTTGAATTGGGCTCGGAAACATACAGGCAGCCAGTGCAAGCAGACCAGAGCAGGTGTTATATGGTCAAACCTTCTGGTTCCCGAAATCAATCTGGCCGCTGCATTTTGCACGAGCTGCAACTTCCGAACTGTCTTCAAAGGCAGCCCTACGTAGAGCGCATTGCAGTAATCTAACTTGGAGGTTACCAGAGCATGGACAACTGAAGCCAGATTCAGTCTCATGCTTTATTATTTCAGTCTCGTGCTCTATTATTAGGTCTTCTTCAAAGGGTTGTGACAATGTCTGCAGAGATTATTTACAACAGAATGTCTTGTGCTTTAAACACTGGTGACTTGACAATCTGGTCTAAATCCATCAATATATTTGTTTACCTCATCCTGAGACTATTTGCATTCATCCTGGATGCTCAATCACTTTGCACCAGTGGAGAGGGAAACCCACAGATGAACTTCTCTCACTTGAGAAGGCAAAGGCCACAGAAGTCTTAGTGTCATCCTGAGAGGAGGAACCCTAACCCTAACCCTAGCCCCAGTTGCAAAACTAGCTGAAAGCACTAGATTCAACTGAAACTACAACCAAGACATTAAGAAGTATTCCCTCAAAAGAGTAAAAGTGTATGCTGGATGAGAAAGGCCTGAGGAGCCCTATCCAGTTAATGAGGCACCATGTGAATGTGAGTTTTAATTCCCAGAATCCCTCATGCAGAAAATTCACCAGAACAGCATCAGAGTGGGACTGCTGGGTCCAGTCTCTGCTGACCAGCGGAACTCTTCATGATGACTGAGTTTGCATGATCATGGAGGGGGAAATAAGCCATGGTGGCTTATTTCCCTTGCTATGCATGCCAGTTGCATGCTGGGGGGATTCACATATTTACCTTCACTGGCATCGCTTGCTGAGTCATCCAAACACAGTGAGGGTTGCTTGCTGCTGTAATTAACAAGCCATTCAGAATATAGAATAGTAGAGTTGGAAGGGGCCTATCAGCCCATTGAGTCCAACCCCCAGCTCAATGCAAGAACCCACCCTAAAGCAGATCTGACAGGTGGTTGTCCAGCTGCCTCTTGAAGGCCTCTAGCATGGGAGAGCCATGACCTCCCTAGGTAACTGGTTCCGTTGTCGTACTATTCTTACAGTCAGGAAATTTTTCCTGATGTCCAGCCGGAATCTGGCTTCCTGTAACTTGAGCCCATTATTCCGTGTCCTGCACTCTGGGAAGATCGAGAAGAGATCCTGGCCCTCCTCTGTGTGACAACATTTCAAGTATTTGAAGAGTGCTATCATGTCTCCCCTCAATCTCCTCTTCTCCAGGCTAAACAAGCCCAGTTCTTTCAGTCTCTCTTCATAGGGCTTTGTTTTGAGACCCCTGATCATCGTGGCTGCCCTCCTCTGATCACGCTCCAGGTTGTCTGCATCCTTCTTGAATTGTGGAGCCCAGAACTGCACACAATACTCTAGATGAGGCCTAACCAGGGCCGACTAGAAGGGAACAAGTACCTCACGCAATTTGGAAGCTATACTTGTATTAATGCAGCCCAAAATAGCATTTGCTTTTTTTGAAGCCACATTACACTGTTGGCTCATATGCAGCTTGTGATCTACAACAATTCCAAGATCCTTCTCATTTCTAGTATTGCTGCGCCAAGCATCCCCCATCTTGTAACTGTGCATTTGGTGTCTTTTTCCTAGGTGTAGAACTTGGCATTTATCCGTATTAAATTTCATTCTGCTGTTTTCAGCTCAGCACTCCAGCCTATCCAGGTCACTTTGAAGGTTGTTTCTGTCTTTCAAGGTATTCACTATCCCACCCAATTTGGTGTCATCTGCAAATTTGATAAGCATTCCCTGCACCTCCTCATTCAAATCATTAATAAAAATGTTGAAGAGCACTGGGTGCCCTGCGGTACCCCACTCGTACTTCCCAGAGCTTCAAAGTCTGACATGATTTCTTTGTAGCTCCACTTGGCAACATCATTTGTTCCCACATGGATGAGAACATAGGGTATGTGTCAGTGGCCTTTATGAGCTTTGGCCACCCTTCAGTCACATCTCTAATCTGTGCTCCAGGGAGACAGCATACCTGGCGAGTCCATGGGTCTTCACGATATACTTGGATTTCAATCACACGCAGCAGGGAGTCTCCCACAACGACGACTCTTCTCTTCTTCTTGGTTGACTGACCTCTTGCCTCTCGTTCACTGTTGTATAGTGTCCCCTGTAATTCTTCCTCTGCAGGCTGTCCTCCAGTCTCCTCCTCCAGTAGTTGAAAGCAGTTGCTTAACTCTAGTGTTTCCACTGGTGCAGAATGTCTTCTAGTTCTTCTGCTCCTGACTGTCACTCTTTTCCAGGGAGTTTCCTCTTCATTGGCTTTCCTCACCTCAGCATACTCCTGCTTCAGCTTGCTGTTGCTCTTCAGCCTCTTGTGCTTCTTGTTGCTGTTGCAGTTCCACCGTTCTAAGAACTCTTCGCTTTCTCTTATTCCTTGGAGGTGGACACTCGCGACTCAAGTCTTCTTACTTTTTCTTCCAATAGTGCAACCAGCTTGCACTTGTTGCAGGTGTACGCAATGTTGATCTCAGGCAGGAACACAAAAATTGCACACATTTAGCAGGTCACCACCACTAGAGACTCCTTTCATAGAATCATAGAATAGCAGAGTCGGAAGGGGCCTACAAGGCCATCGAGTCCAACCCCCTGCTCAGTGCAGGAATCCACCCTAAAGCATCCCTGACAGATGGTGGTCCAGCTGCCTCTTGAAGGCCTCTAGTGTGGGAGAGCCCACAACCTCCCTAGGTAACTGGTTCCATTGTCGTACTGCTCTAACAGTCAGGACGTTTTTCCTGATGTCCAGCTGGAATCTGGTTTCCTTTAACTTGAGCCCGTTATTCTGTGTCCTGCACTCTGGGAGGTGTTTCCGACCATATTGTCTATTTCTGTTTTGTTTTTTCCTTTCCGATTATAGTGGAATTGCCTGTGCTTTGTCCTGTCCTCTCTGAAGGTACACAACAAAGTCCCCTACTATATGTGATGAAAATTTTGTTAAGGACCTCCCCCTTGACCTCCGCTGCCGAGCTCCCCCTGTCAAACTCCTGTTAGCTCTCCCTGTTCACTTGCCCTGATCGCGCTCTCTCTCGGGGAGCTGGCCTCCTTTTGTAGCTCCTAGTCCAGCTGAGGTAGCTCCTTTTCTCTGCTTCTGCTCAGCTTGCAGTCAGGAATCAGAAATCATGGGCTACTGTAGGATTCTGAGGTGATTTGTTAATCACAACAATAAACCACCCTCACTGGGTTCACATAACACAGCAAGCCATGCTGGTGAGGGTAATTAGACAAATCCCCACCCCGTGGCTTATTTCCCCCTCTGTGTTTGTGCAAACACGCCCCGTTCTTGGCCAGCAGAGGAGTGGAGCCAACAGAGAAGATATATCCAATAGCAGTATCCCATATGGGCAGGCAAGGTGACTCACATGATCTGCTCAAGAACCCAGTGGACAGGAAGCACCTTGGGCAAAGCGTATTTAATAGCTGTATTGTGCCAGATAAAATTAGAGGGATCAGCCCAAGCGGCTGCCTGACCGTTATCTTCAATGGGAGCCTGAGTGGCCAGTGCCCCTGAACAGAATGGTCCATGATTCCCACAGGGCAAGGCTTGTCGGATGAACAGTAAGCCATGGCACCACATTCTCCAATGCTATGGTTGATAATACTTCTTGACATTTGGTGCTTATTTACCCCGTCTGTAGGATCCAAACAGGCTATCCAAACGTCTGGGGTCCTGTGTTTGCCTAATGTACATCTTAGGAACCCTTGAATTTGGCCAGTTAGAACAACAATTTTGATAGCACCATGTCCTGAGCATGGTGGAACATGATATTTGTTTTCAACTTATATGGTGGGGCCATGCAGATAATCATTCTGCTCTGGTGAAAGACAGAGCTCCTCCCACACTGACAGGGCATGGAGTTCTCCAACCCTTCTAGTAGAGTTGACTGCCACAAGAAACGCTACTTTCCATGTCAGTTCCGTTATATGAATTGAGCATTTTACCAGTGAGAAGAATGAATAAAGATCAAAATAGAGAAGTGGGTAAGAAATAAAATTATTATTATTATTATTATTATTATTATTATTATTATTATTATTAAATCCCATTGTTTTAACTTACTGTGTTTTAAAACATTGTTTTATCTTACTGTATTTAAAATCTTCGTTGGTTTTATTTTGGCTTTTACTTCTATTTGATACTGCAGTTTAATAGTGCATCTTATGTTGCATTTTATGATTTTAATTATTGTGAAAAACCCAGAGAGGTTTGGCTATTGGGTGGTATATAAATGTAATAAATAAAGAAATTACTGGCACAGGTTTAAAGATTTCAACATTAGCAATGTTTTATTTTTCTAATTCAGTGAAGGGATTGTGGTTTTAAAGTGATGGTTTTAATTATTATCTTCTCTGGAAACTCAGAGACAGAACAGCAAGGCATAAATATTTGCTTGTTATGTATGCACGTGTGTGCGCGTGCACGCACACACACCAGGAACAGAGTGATAGTCCATAGTAACTGGAGGGAAAAAATTAATTATCCTGTACCCATGTTTATTTATAATCCCATTCACTAAACTGCAAGTGCTTAGGTAGCCAAATAGAAATGATACGGTGGGTATCCTGGCTGGGTTAATGGCAAATATCAGGCATCAATCAAGGAGATTTGCAGCCAAGAAGCAAGTACTCTGGTGGAAAGAAATTTGGGGCTGCCACTAAGGTTATGAAAATTAGAATGGAGAAACAAAAACATGTTCCCCATAGGAATACGTTCAGTAACTATGTTGGTAATTTGGGGGTGGAGAGTAGATGCAACCTGCTTTTGAGATGAATTTCCACAAGAGGGAGCCAAAAGAACCCTTTCACTCGTAAAGCACTCTTTATGAAACTGTACTACCATATTTCTTCGATTGTAACACGCCATCGATGGTAAGATGCACACTAATTTCAATACCACCAACAGAAAAAAAAGCTTTGATTCTAAGAAAAAATAATCGCACCCGCGATTCTAAGACGCACCCCGTTTTTAGAGATGTTTATATGGGGGAGGGGGGGAAGTGTGTCTCAGAACTGAAGAAATACGGTATTAACGTTTGTTTGTCCTTAAAACATGTGCAGGATTGCTGATGCTTAAATATGAGGATGTTATTCCATATCAGAGGGTGCTATTCAGTTCCATCTCCCACTCGTCTGAATCTTTTCTCAAGCCCATAGTATAAATCAACTTCGGCTATTGGGCGGTATAAAAATGCAATAAATAAATAAATAAAAAACAGCAGCAGCGCACAGGAAAAAGAGGGGAGGGGAATCTCTCCCTCCCTCCCTCTTCTGCTCCTGCTGCCATCCAGTTAAATAAAAGGAAGGGAATCCCTTTGTGAGGCTTTATTGGCTCAGAAAATGATCCAAGTTCTTGCGGATAGTTTTGGAAAGAACTGACATCTTTTCCAAACCAATCCAAAGTGAACAGGAAATAGCTTGGCCATCTCTAGTTAGGAGTTAGTACTTGCAACTCCAGACGTCACAAACACAGAAGATGTTCTGGGATGCCTGTCTCTGAGAAATTTCCAGAGGAAGACCACAAAACTGCTCTACAGATCTGGGCAACTGCCATCGCGTAACTGAGCACGCTCACCCCTGACTTTTCGCTTTCACACTCACAAGAAGGAAATACACCAGGGCTGCCTCTTCACAGCCCTCTGAGAGGAGTAGTGAGAACACAGCCACTGTGTGAAGCTTCTAAGGCCTGTTGCCAAACGATAACATAACTCATGGAACTATGAAACTGCCTAGAGGAGGCAAAAACTCCCCCCTGGTCCATAATACTTATTTGCTCATATATGAGAGAACAGTAATACTAAGAGCAACATGATTGGTTAAAACTAATTCACTTCCCTGCCGGAATTCGAAAGAAAAACAGCAAAGGAACGGGGAAAGTAGAAACTTTGGTTAATGGGTTGACTATTAATAAGACTCTTTTATTGCATTTTTTCCTTTGGTACCAGAGTGGAACTAGCCCACAGCTTATATGCACACTCGTTGTCTTTCTACTGTGTTTCTTTCCAATTAGACCCTGTCAATATCCTGTGAAGTCAAAAGTATAGTGCTCAAAGAACTGAAGAAATTACCTAGACATGTCAGAGAGTTGGACAAAATGGCATTTTGTAATGGTTCTTGCATACTTAATATATTTGATTCCATATATAGTAATCAAGATCATTTTAATCTTATATTGTGCTTCAGTTCTGTGTGCCGACAGTAAAAACATCACCCAAAAGGAGGGAGCCAGAGACAGCTTGATGTGGAGCGTGTCTTAATTCTCAGAGGTGGTGACTGAGCATCTAAGCTGTACTATTTGAGACTAAAGGTGGGAGAGGGGCCAGGTGATTGAATGATGCTCCATATAAAAAGACTCTCCTCCACATAGGAAAGTAACTGTCAGAGAGAAGAGGTTCCAGGCTAGACTTCTCCTTTACATCTAGCTTTTATGTGCAGGCATTTTGGGGTGTGTGAAGGATCATGCTACTGTAAAAGCCCATCACCATTTATTTATTGCATTTTAATACCACCCAATAGCCAAAGCTTTCTGGGCGATTCACAAGAATTAAAACCATTCAAAGTATAAAACAAACAGTATAGAAAGATGATATAAAATGCAATATAAAAGCACAACCAGGATAAAATCAGCAGTGCAGAAATACAAATTTAAAACAGCAAAGTTAAAATTAAATTTATAGACAGTTAAAATGCTGAGAGAATAAAAAGGTCTTCACCTGGCGTCTGAAAGAATATAGTGCAGGTGCCAGGCGAACCTCTTTAGGGAGCTCATTCCACAGCTGGGGTGCCACAGCAGAGAAGGCCTTCCTCCTGGTAGCCACCTGCCTCACTTCCTTTGGCAGGGGCTCATGGAGAAGGACCCCAGAGGATGACCTCAGGGTCCGGGCAGGTACATATGGGAGGAGGTGTTCCTTTAGACAGCCTGGCCCCAAGCTGTTTAGGGCTTTAAATGTTAATGTTAATAACCACCCAGAGAGCTTCAGCTATTGGGTGGTATAAAAATGTAATAAATAAATAATACCAGCACTTTGAATCAGTCCCAGACTTGGACTGGCAGCCAATGAAGCTGGAAAAGGACTGGTGTGATGTGGTCTCATTGGCCAGTCCCTGTTAGTAAATGTGCTGCCATGTTTTGTACCAGTTGAAGTTTCTGGACCGTTTTCAAAGGCAGCCCCACATATAACACATAGCAGTAATCCAAACGAGAGGTTATCAGAGCATGGATAACTGTAGCTAGGCTATCTCTGTCCAGATAAGGGCGTAGTTGGTATATCAGCCTAAGCTGATAAAAGGTGCTCTTTGCCACTGAATTCACCTGTGCCTCAATTGACAGTTCTGGATCCAAGAGCACCCCAAACTATGAACCCGATCCTTTAGGGGGAATGCAACCTCATCCAGAACAGGGTGAACATCACCTAGCCAGTACCTCCATCTTGTCTGGATTGAGTCTCAGTTTATTGACCCTCATCTAGTCCAATACCATGCTCAGGCATTGATTCAGAACAGCCACTGCCTCACCTGAGTTTGATGAAAAGGAGAGGTAGAGCTGGGTGTCATTTGCATATTGATGACACCTCAACCCACATCTCCAGATAACCTCTCCCAGTGGTTTCATGTAAATGTTAAACAGCATAGGGGATAAAACAGAGCCCTGTGGAACCCCATGTCCTAAATGCCACGGCACAGAGCAAAAATCCCCCAGCACCATCTTCTGGAATCGGCCATCCAAGTAGGAGCAGAACCACTACAACGCAGTGCCTCCAACTCCCAGCTCAGACAACCTATCCAGAAGGATACCCTGGTCGATGGTATCAAAAGCCACTTGCAGTCTTAAGTGGTACAGTCCAGACACATGTTTACCACCTCAGTGAACTAGGTCCTCAGTCACCTCCAATCCATGTTTAGTTCAACATGAACTCAACGTGGTTTACCCCCTTTTCTCTCCAAGGAGAAGCTGGGGCAGCCTCCCACCTTCAGTCGATCTGGCTGGTTCTTGGTCATCACAACAATCTTTGCAACGAAGCAGTTTGTCATTTACTCCAGCAGCAGTTGTTCTTAAATGACTGTTCTTGGAGCTTATGACATGCAGCCTCTTTGCAAAACTGCTGCAGCCAAAAGAGCAGCAGGACACCAATGGCAACTTTTTCTTCTTTTCCGTCCTGGGCAGAGCCCATGCATCGTTACATGGAAGTAGGCTCCGCTGCACTTACAGGCATAGGACCAGGCTGTTAATCCCTTATACAGAATAGACAGGGTTGGGTAGAAACCGGAGGAAGAGAAGGAGAATTTTCAGGCAAAATGTTAATTGCAGGTCTCTAGTAAATAGTATTCAATATATTTCAGTATAACCTAATACGATGCCTGCTTAATTGCCTCTTACTTCAAACATGGAGATAAACTAGTTAAGCTACACAAGGAGATCAGTAATATGGACAAACATGGTGTGACTCAGATGTATTTTTTTAACCAATTGATTCAATAATGGCACTGCTAAAGACAGACCTTAATTAAGTGCTGTGACATATTGTGCAGAAAAAAACATGTATTTACCATCCTGAAAAACTCGCTCCACATTCAGCCCATAGGTAGCACAGGTTTCATAGTAGGTGCATCTCTTCAGATCATTTGACAGCTTCCGTGCTCTAGCATCATCAATGACACGAGGATTACTGGAAGTTATAGCATCTATAAAGAAACAGAAGGATTAGGGGCTTTTCCCCCCCCAAGGAAGTGCTTAAATCCAAGACACAGAATTCTAAATATCAGCCATTTCTCCCCTAAAACAAAGTATTAAAGATGAGCAAGTCAAAATCCTTGCTGTTTTTGGGGGGACCTCATATGCTTCTATTTTAAATTTATTTGTTCAAATTATTATTCTGAGATACAGAAATTAAAGAACTAAATGCACAAGCACATAGCGTTTAGAATAGTCAATATCTTTAGTCTGGAAGACTAGAAATTTTGAAACAGTATATTTAACTGAGAAGACTTAAACTAACCCTATGTAGCATTTTATGCAAACAATTGTCTGGGTCCAATCCAAGCTTTACTGCTGTGTGTGTTTTCCTCTCTCCAACCACATGTCTTTCCAATAACTAGACAAGATGCACCAATGGCACCAGCTAGGGCCTTTGTGGGCAAAGCAAAGCTTGACAGACCTGGGCTACCTTGTCCTAAACTCCATGCGGAACCAACGTAGTGGAATTTAGAACACAAGGCTAACTTGCCAGCGGCCCTCAAAAACTTTTCAAACTAACATCACACACCCTAAATCTTAAGCATAAACATGACGGATAGATTAAACATCCAGTGAAGCCCTTTTCATGAGTTCTCCAGAACATATGCGGGCTAAAACTAGGGACAGGGCTGCACATGCGGCCAACATACCCCAGGCCCTGCCTTTTCAGCCCTGCCTTTGGCCCCCAGCCTTGTCCTGCTGAGCAGCATGGTCTACAAAGACTTCTACTCACATTCATTTGAATGTGAGAACAGCTCTGTGCACAACTAGGGACCCTAATTAAGCTGGATTCCTGATCGTATTGAGAGTTGTAGTCATTTTGAATCAAATGTGAAGATTTTACTTATTTATTTAAAATTATTTTTAGGCCACTTCTAAGGGTAGGATCCTCTCGGAGTGGATTAAAAAAGTCATTAAAAAGTATACAAATGGGGAAAAAAAGTATACAAATGGGCAATAAATAAATATCCACTAAAATACTATCAAGCGCTATAAAAACAGATTGTACCAATAAAGCTTGTAGCCCTCAGATGCTGATCCATGCACCAAGAAAGTCATATATATTCATTGTTCTTCTATTACAATCATATTCCCTCATACTCTCAATTCTTCTTGCACCACTTCTGCCTAAGACTCAATGTCAAAAAATTTAGAATAATCACTACTTATGATTCCATATTCTCTGTGTTAGAATCCATAAGCATACCTGGAGAGAGTGGAAACATTCACCCTGATTATTATTATTTATTAATAATAAACATTATCACATGATTGAGAGTATGACAGAATCAGCATTTGCCTGGGAATGAGAAATAAGGAATGAATATCTCGATTTTGTTTCGATTGTGAGCTTTCCAGGGATGTATGACTGGCCACTGTTTTGTGTCTGAGGATTCAATCCGAAGATCCCTCTAAGTAAGCAGAAGGCACTCCTCTGAAGTCCCCCTTGTGTCTTCAACACAAGGTCTAGATGATTAGGGGACCTTCCTGTGGTTTGCAAGTACATTGCAGGGAGGCTGCAGATAAGTGGTGGTGGGGTGGAGAAATTGGCAAAGAAAACTGACAAATGAGCAAATGTTCTTTCCACTGGCACAGTAGGATTTTTGGATCCAAGCGACTATTTTGAACCAAGGTCTACTCCAGCACAGACAGATTTATGTAAGCTACTGATGTTTAACTTTGCAGAGGAACCTGCAAACCAACTTATTGCCAAATTAAAAAAAGAACTGAACATAATGCACTTGGCATTCTTCACTGGGTGGCATCTCAAACTGTATTTGCTTTATCGAGGCTTTAGCAAGCACAGAAGTCACCAGGTCAGAAGCAAGACTTTGGTACAAATAAAATCACATCCCAGAGCCTTAATCATTATGCAACTAATGAGGGATTTTTCATCTATGCTACAAAATAATGCCGGTAATGTGGATTTGCTAGGGTGACACAGGGTGACATGTGGGACATCTACTGTAAGCATACAATCTGATAGTACTATAGCACAAAAGTGCTATATGCAAATTTGATGACAATTTAAGAGCTGTAGGCTTCTGATTATCCAAAATAAGTAACAGTAAGATGAAGCAGCATATGATTAGTTGCAATTAATTACAAGCTCAAAAAGGCCTGGTTGAACAAGTAAATTTTTAGGAAGTGTTTCAGAACATACCACATTTTCTGCCTCCCGAACTGCACAGGGCAGTGTTTTGCAGAGGGTGGGTGCCTCAACTGCACAGGCCTTCCGCCGAGATATTACATGGAAACATTCAGTTGGGCATGGAACATGCAGCAAGGCCTCCCCTGAAAGATCAGTTGGATATATCTAGGGGAAGGCAGTCTGCTAGATATCCTGGTCCAACGTTGTTTAGGACTTTGTATGCCAACAACATAACAATGAACATGGCTTGCTACCTAATAGGGAGCCAGTTCAGTTCTTTTAACACAAGTGTAATGTGAACACAGCTAAGTGTCCTACTGAGTCCTCTAACTGCTGCATTCTGCACTAACTGCAGCTTCCAACACAGCCCAACACATAGCACATTTCAACAGTCTAATTGTGAGATGACCAGTACATGGATCACAATACCTAAGGTGTTGCTATCCAGGAACGGGCATTGTTGGCGCCATTGAGATAACCTGGGCCTTCAGTGAAAATGATTGTTCCAGGAGAACCCCCAGTCTACAAATTTGTTCCTTCAGAGGGAGCTCAACTCCATCCAGAACAAACACCCAACTCCTGGACCAGGGAACTGTCCACCCATAAGGTCTCTGTCTTATCAGGATTCAGCTTCAGTTTACTAGCCCTCATCCAGGCATCAGTTCAGAACATGTACAGTCTCTCCTAATACAGATGTCACAGAGAAATAGAGCTGGATGTCATCAGCCTGCTGGTGAAACCTTGCCCCAAAACTCCTAATGGTCATTCCCAAAGGCTTCAAATAGACATTAAATTACATTGGAGACTAGGTAGTGCCCTGTGGTACCACAGATCAACTGCAAGGAGCCAAGGCACAGTCATCCGATACTATTCTCTGGAAATGACCCCTCAAGTAAGAGTTGAACCACTGTAAAACAGTGCCTCCAACTCCCAATCCATGGACAAGGTTTAGGAGGGGTTGCACTCCCCCTAAAGGATCAGGTTTGTAGTTTGGGGGTGCTCCTGGATCCAGAACTGTCATTTGAGGCACAGGTGGATGCAGTGGCAAGGAGTATCTTTTATCAGCTTAGGTTGATATACCAACTGCGCCCTTATTTGGACAAAGATAGCGTAGCTACAGTTATCCACGCTCTGATAACCTCTCATGTGGGTTACTGCAATGCATTATACATGGGGCTGCCTTTGAAAACGGTCCGGAAACTTCAACTGGTACAAAACAGGGCAGCCAGACTGTTAACAAGGACTGGCCAATGAGACCACACTATGCCAGTCCTTTCTCAGCTTCACTAGCTGCCATTCCAGGTCCGGGCCCGATTCAAAGTGCTGGTTTTAACATTCAAAGCCCTAAATAGCTTTGGGGCAGGTTATCTGAAGGAATGCTGTAAGTGCCTGCCCAGACCATAAGATCATCCTCAGGGGTCTTTCTCCATGAGCCCCTGCTAAAGGAAATGAGGCATGTGGCTACCAGGAGGAAGGCCTTCTCTGCTGTGGCACCCCGGCTATGGAATGAGGTCCCTAGAGAGCTTCACCCAGCACCTACGTTATATTCTTTTGACGCCAGGTGAAGACCTTCTGATTCTCCCAGTATTTTAACAGTTTATCATAGTCTTTTAACCTTGCTGTTTTAAATCTGCATTTTAAATCTGCATAAATCTCTCTATTGCTGCTTGGTTTTATTCTGGTTATGCTTTTATATAGTATTTTTATTGTGCTTTTATACTGTTGTTTGTTTGATACTTTGATTTGTGTCTGGTGGTTTTAATTTTTGTGAACCGCCCGGAGAGCTTCGGCTATTGAGTGGTATAAAAGCCACTGAGAGACCAAGAAGGAACAGGGTTACATTCTCCGTTCCTTTTCCATCCAGGAAACCAAGGCTAATTTGCTCCCCAAATCAGACTTAAACAGACTGGAATGGGTTCAATGATCAGTTTCATTTAAGAGCGCTTGCAGCTGCAGTGCTGCCACTCTCTCAAGCACTTTACCCAGAAAGGGAGTATTAGAGACTGGATGATAGTTGACACAGATTTCTGGGTCCAGAGAAGGTTCTTTCAGGAGTGGTTGCACAACCACCTCCTTCAAGGCAGTAGTGACCACAATGATGAGTTCACCGCTACCCTGATCCATCCAGTCAGTCTCCCATGGCTAGCTCGAAGAAGTCACGAAGGCAAGGTTCAAGAGAGCATTGGTGGGTCATACAAATTCAAGCATCTTGTCCACATCTTCAGTCTCCCAAAACTGAAACTGATCTCAAAACAGGGTAAGATAATGCACTGAACACCTCAGAAGACACTGCACCAATAGCAGTGTTCAAGTCAGCATGAAGGCGGCCAATTTTATCCCTGATGTTTCTTGCAAACCCATCACAGTGGGCCTCCGGGATTCTAATAATGGATTCACTGGGGTAGATGACAATAACCCTCTAGTTACTTGGAAAAGCTCAATTGGATGGCTACTTGAGGAGGTGGTGGAGGCAGCAAAGTAAGCCTTCTTTGCTGCCTTCACCACCATGCATTAGCTGCAATTATACACTCTTGCGCATGCTCAATCACCTTCATGATGAGTCTTACGCCATTTAGGCTCCAGCTGTCTTCTGAGCTGTTTCATATTGTTTCCTTTACACAGACACACTGTGGACTAGAGAAAAGAATGCTTAATCCTCAGATAGAATTTAAACTAGTCATCCATTCAACAGGTTCTGATTAAGGGCTTAACAAGAACAACAAAACCTTCTTAAAACATTATAATTGGAAATGGCTGAGGTACATACCCTCAGGAAAATGCAAATCAATACAGTTTTTCTAAACATGTATATAAAACAAAAGTTAGTGGCGAACAACAATTAAATGATTTTTTTCAAGGAAGAATGTACGGCACAAGAGGAATCACTTACCCTGAGTTCCCACTAGTACCATTGGGATTTCATTAGCGTTGCGATAGTTAGCCATACGGGTATAGTAGTGGTACACAGTCTGGAAGCTAATTTCATCCTCAAGGCTGAAGACAAATATAACAGCATCCACCCACATAGCAAACTGCAGGGGGAAAACACAGATACTCAGTAAGATATAAACAAAAAACAAGAAGGTAGAGAGGAGAGCTTAAGAGTACACCACTTATCAAGCCACTGTAACTAAAATCTAAATTGGCATAATGCTATTCCCCATGGAAGGGTTGACATTTTCATGCAAGTTGGTGAGACTTCAAGAACTGCATGAATATTATGGAAATATTATGATGTCCAGCTGGACATCAGGAAAAACTTCCTGACTGTTAGAGCAGTACGACAATGGAATCAGTTACCTAGGGAGGTTGTGGGCTCTCCCACACTAAAGGCCTTCAAGAGGCAGCTGGACAACCATCTGTCAGGGATGCTTTAGGGTGGATTCCTGCATTGAGCAGGGGGTTGGACTCGATGGCCTTGTAGGCCCCTTGCAACTCTGCTATTCTATGAAAGATTTGCACAAGCTAAACTCTGAATATAATCCTAAAATATGAACACAAAGCATGCATTTGATAGCCACTGGTAGTAACATAGCTAAAGACATTCCCTGAATATGCAGCACATTTGCATATTTTACTCAACTGCAAAGCAAACACCTGAACATCAATACTTCATTTCAAAGAGCATTGCCAAACCATCTGTTCTGATATTCAAACAGTCCACTGATTCGTTAATTTATCGAAAATATTTTAACCTGCCCTTCATCTCTGTGGATATCAGGGCAGTATACAAGAGTATGATTAAAACTGCTCTACAATGAAATCCATAAAACTTAATAAAATCAAAAGGGGCAGCAAATTCAGACAGATTTTATCAACCAATTAAAATATATTGTAACATATTTACCAGGTTGCCGTTATCAAAGCCAACTCCACCAGGGATAACAGTTATACATAGCCAATGCTCATGATGGTTAATTGTGAAATTCTGAATCTTCTTTATTTTAAAATGTGATGTTTTTCACAGTAATCTTATGACAAAGCTACTAGTAATTATCCCAGATCATTTGTACCACATGATAGCACTTTACTATTGTTGTTTTTCAGTTCACATGTTCTGCTACAAGTGGGCAGTTCATAGCTTTGAACACAAAGCACCACAGCCTAAATCTATACGTCAGAGCCCCAGATCCCAGCCAGCTGCTGCAGCTGAGAAAGAAAAGACAGTGTGCATGTGCAAAGCTGGCCAGCAGCTGGATGGAGCTCTGTGGGCACAGCAGCTGGCCAATGTTGAAGCAGCAGTTCCTTTTCCCTCCTCCATTAGATAGAGATAGAGCTGAGTGTCATCTGCCTATTGATGGCACTTTAGCCTAAACCTCTGAATGATTTTCTCCAGCAGTTCCATGTAGATGTTAAAAAAGCATAGGGAACAGGAATGAACCTTGTGACCCACCCACCCCATAGGCCAATGCCATGGGATGGAGAAGAAGTCACGCAAGATTCTCTCCCTAGATTATTCATCCAGTAGGGACAGGAATCACCACAACACTGTGTCTCCTATGCCCAACCCAGAAAACGGCTGATGGTATCGAAAGCTGCTAAGATGTCCAGGACAGCCAACAGGGCATCGATCATACACACACACACACACACACACACACACACACACACCAGTGAAAATAATCTATTAGGGCAGCCAAGGCTGTTTCTTTCCCAAAGCCAGGCCTGAACTGCATCATCCAATACTATCTGAAGTTGTGAAGTCACACTCTAGCACCTTGGCTAAAAATGGCAGATTTTATACTGGAACAGTAGTAACCAGAAACCAATGGATCTCAACAAGCTCTGGCTGAATTCACAAGCCAAGATGAGCAAATATCCAGAGAGCCTCAATCCTCCAAGCAGTTTGTCCATGTCCTCAGGCTAAATAAGCTGAAAGTATCCATGATAACATGGCTAGACGGCACTTTGGTCATATCCAGCTCCGATTCTGTTAAAAAAATAGTGTCTAAATTGTCACTGATTCAACCGACTTTATCTGCAAAGTGTCCGGCCAATTGATCATAGTGTGATTTGAGGGTCAGAGTCAATTATTAGATCACAGAAACATAGAGTTGGAAGGCTATCAAATCCCACTCTCCCTTCTCAGCACAGGAATCCACCAAGTGCAGGAATCCATAAATAATGTAGCAGATATTATTAATCTTTCTGTATTTGGAATCAGGAGAACACAGAATTTAAAAGGGACCAGAGGAATTCTGGTACAGGGAGTGAGATAGCAAATACATTACTACAGCAAATCATTTCAGTTGTCAAGGACCTTTATGCAAACCATCTTTTTCTTTGAAGATATGAGTGCTCACAATGGTAAACAATGCAAATGGAAGACCTTTTCCCAAGCTAATAGTAAATCAGTACCAGTTTATTTTATTCATTCATAATTAAAAAATAAAGTTAGGTCACATACATGTACACATCTATCCAACACACAACAGCTTCTGTGTTCTTGTGTTCGTGTGTTTTTGTGACACACACGTAGTTTCTGCCTGCTGCATTAGTGGAATTTGTTCTTAACAACCATGCCCTTCCAAGCTCTACAGTCCAAGAATTTAAAGCCCTACATGGTTTGGATCCAGGTTACCTGCGGTCACCTTCTCCCGTACAATCTGCCCTGCAAACTCAGGTCCTCTAGTAAGAATTTACTTCACTCAGTGAAAACTAGGCTGACAACCATTACCCAGAGGACCTTCTCTTCTACCACTCCCACTCCCAGACTGTGGAATGGCCTGACAGGAGAGATTCGCCAACTTAACAGTCGTTCAGAATTTAACAAAGCTATAAAGACTGATCTGTTCCACCAGGCCTACCCAGTTGAATTTTAAGATGTCTGGCTGTTATTTTAATAATGTATCAGTTTTAAATGTTTTTAATTATTTAAGTATTTTATAGTCTTTTTGTATTTGATGTTGTTCCTCGCTTCAATCCAGAGGGAGAGGTGGGAAAGATTATTTTTTTATGATGATGATGATGATGATGAGTGGAGTAGTTCAATTTCTCTGTGTTATACTACCTGACTTCATCATCCCATTGAAAAGGAATTCAGCACTTCACTGTTACCATTAATTTTAATGAAGGCCTCACCGTTTGTGAATGTGTAAAAGTCATTCCACCCCCACCCCACCCGCCACAAAAATATATAGTTAAAACTGTCATCTGGTTCAAATTGAAATGTTGAATACCTTCAGTAGTGTTTTAAATTTCATGAGGCGAATTTTAATAAAAAATTAAAATATTTGATTACGTGTGGACATAACATGACTGGTAATATTAATGGTAGTATATCAACGGAAAGAGAATTTTTAAATGATTATATCAGCAAGACGCTTCCCATGTACAGCACTCAATTACTGTTAAATTATCAAGAACTCATACCACTGATTTACTAGTGAACACACTAACATAAGCATGTTGGCTTGGACTCAGACTTCATTCCCACTGGAATGTGTTGGGAGACAATTTCTGCCAATTCTTCCTTCTACATCTTTCCCCCTCCAAAAAGTCTGCTCTGGACAGTTGAGGGCCCCTCCAGAACAGTGTGAGAGGAAGCACTGGGGGCTGTAGCAGGGTTTTTTTTAGTGTGCAGTTGGACACAAAATGTGCAGTCGGGAAAAAGATGTGCAGTTGGAAATCTGAGAATGTGCAGTTGGGAAAAGTGGTGAAAAAAATAAGACATGTGATGTGTATGTATTTATTAAGAACTTAACAATAGACAAAGCCATGGATGGCACATAACACAAATTATATAAGGGTCGAATGTGCTCAGTTTTCATAAAGCAAATGCCCAAACCATTTTTAAAAAACTTTTTTTAGGGGGGCGGAACCTCCTCTTCTTCACCTTCACCTTCGGGCAAGTAAATGCTTTGTCACACCCTTGTAGATACCCTTAAAGTACTCCTGTTCTCGTGCTTTAGGCCTGTCTCGCACTCTATGTTCTTTCTTCTGCAGCTAATGCAAAACAGCTGGTTTAGGGTCGCTGTCAGCCAATGGTGACATATTATAATGAATATAAAGATGTAACTTCTCTGTTTGCACAGACAGTCTGACCCTATTTTTACTTCTGAGTGCAACACTTGCAGTTATGAGCCTCTCAACATCAGCACTACGGCGTTTTGCAGTGAATATGCAGGCGAGGATCGTAGTGACATTCTTATAATTCAGCGACCCTGCAAATAATCTGACCTTGTCCCTCAAAGCCATGGTGCGCACACTCTCAACGCACTCAGTGTCCAATGTTTCTTCATTCACCATCCCCAGTTCTGTGAGGTCCAAGTCTGCTCCCAATGTGTTGAATACCTTCTTGAGATCCACATCTGGCAAGAGGACACAAAATGGTTTGGCGATATGCATTAGGCCATCATCGATGCTGAACTTTTCTTCGAGGAAGTTACTGAGAGACTCTCAGACTTCAATGAAAATAAGCCTCCATATCTTGGTTGTCAGTAAGAAACTGGTGGTGCAACTTATGCCTCCTTGGCCTCATCGTTATTAGGGTCATTCCTTTCAATTGTTTTGTTCCAGTCTCATCCATTTCAGTGCTTTCATGCAGAGCCTCCACCCACCCGCCAAGCAGAGGTATCTCTGTGAAAGCGCTGATTTTAGATCTGACCTCTGCTGTCATCCTTAGCAGGTCCAGGATGGTGATAGCATCTGCTTGAAGTTGCTTCTGGTACCTGCTGAACACACAAAGGATGTCTGCCAGAAATGCCATTCGCTTAAGGTTTTCCGCTGTGACAAGGTAAGTAAAGAATCCCTTGCTGCCATCTCCCTTCAATTGTTCAAAGTATGTAACAAGCACATGCCAAGAGTGAAGAGTTGTGTCCATGAGGGAGAAGGAGTACTCTGTCCATCTTACCTCAAAGATGGTTGGGAGAGAACGCAAGCAAAGTTTGTTTGCTCCAGCCAACTCATTAAGTTCTCGTGTGCGCACAGCTGATATGTAGAAGAAAGAGCAGATTGAACCCAGCTTCTGAAAAACATGGCTCACCTCAGTGGCTGTGTTGCACACCTTTTCCCATGCCCAGGTTGGACCTGTGGACGGAACACCAGATCTTGATGAGTGGGATGTTATTGTCAGTGCCTTGCATACATTCCTCAAACAAGTGCCACAATCCTGCATCCTCCCCAGTGTTAACTGATGCTCCATTAGTTACAATGGAAGATGCATTTTTGAAAATGTTCTGTGTGGCAGTGTCTCCAGTTATGCCCTTGCAACCCTCTTCAATTGCAGACATGAGGACATGCGCCCCGCGCATTGTTGGCTCTTGTGCTCCCAAGAAGTATTGCTCTTCTTCTCCAGATTTGAGAACCACTTTGGCCAATGTATAAATTTTGTCCATGCTTGTCCTTTCTACTGATCTATCACTGCGCAGTTACAGGGCTAGTGTGTCCTTGCACAACTTTTTCTGGAGATGCTCCTTGTCATTCTCTACAATGCACTGGAGGAAATCATGATAATCAATAGGAACATTGTTCAGCAGCTTCAGAGAGCTGAATGAGAAGGCCTGGGGAAACTGGCTGATAACAACGCATGCAGGAAAGGAGTGTCCACTCAAGTTAGGTTTTTGGCATCTTCATACACATGAAGCATTAGACCTCCAATCTTGTCAGTCAACTTTTCTGTTGCTTTACTAATAGAGTTGACCATATTGCTTGCCTGAAGATCTTCCAGTGTGGGGAGAGAAGAGATGCAGCTTCAGCATGGCAGCTGATCGCCAAATGAGCATTTAGAATCATAGAATAGCAGAGTTGGAAGGGGCCTACAAGGCCATCAAATCCAACCCCCTGCTCAATGCAGGAATCCACCCTAAAGCATACCTGCCAGATGGTTGTCCAGCGGCCTCTAGTGTGGAAGAGCCCATGACCTCTCTAGGTAACTGATTCCATTGTCGTACTGCTCTAACAGTCAGGAAGTTTTTCCTGATGTCCAGCTGGAATCGGGCTTCCTTTAACTTGAGCCCGTTATTCCGTGTCCTGCACTCTGGGAGGATCTAGAAGAGATCATGGCCCTCCTATGTGTGAGAACCTTTTAAGTATTCGAAGAGTGCTATCATGTCTCCCCTCAATCTTCTCTTCTCCAGGCTAAACATGCCCAGTTCTTTCAGTCTCTTCATAGGGCTTTGTTTCCAGACCCCTGATCATCCTGGTTGCCCTCCTCTGAACACGCTCCAGCTTGTCTGCGTCCTCCTTGAATTGTGGAGCCCAGAACTGGACGCAATACTCTAGATGAGGCCTAACGAGGGCCGAATAGAGAGGAACCAGTACCTCACGCGATTTGGAAGCTATACTTCTATTAATGCAGCCCAAAATAGCATTTGCCTTTTTTGCAGCCATATCGCACTGTTGGCTCATATTCAGCTTGTGACCTACAACAATTCCAAGATCCTTGTTTGTAGTATTACTCAGCCAAGTATCCCCCATCTTGTAACTGTGCATTTGGTTTCTATTTCCTAGATGTAGAACTTGGCATTTATCCCTATTAAATTTCATTCTATTGTTTTCAGCCCAGCACTCCAGTTTCTCTCCGATAAATTGTCCCTTTTTCTGTGGCTATGCCAGACCTGAAGTATTCAGGAAGATCTTTACTGTGTTCTGGTTGCTGTAACATGAGATGCATTGAACGTAGTGACATCCTTTTAAGGGCATATCAAAGAAACATGTGTTCTTTTTACCTTCGCCCTTCAATGATTTTGATGATGATCCCATGTCTCCAATAGTGATGGCTGTAAGTCTGTGGTTGGTCCATGGCGCTGCCACAGCTGTGAACCTCTTCATTGTCCTGGTTTCTGCAATGTCCCCTACTCCTAGAGCAAATGGAATCGTCTTGAGGGGAGGTTTGGGAGTTAAGCAGATACAGTGTCCAAATAGTTGTTGTTAAATCATGTAGTAGGATAGAAAGCCATCATCTTTGTTCAAACCACATTGTACAGTGTCCAGTTTCTTGGTAATTTCCAGTTCAGCCGTTTCTTGTTGGATTCTTCCTCTGTAGTGTACTCGTTGTAATGCGGTGGTTTTCAAATCAGCAATGGTATGCCCTGGAAGGTTGAAGTGTTCATCCATAGGCTTCTGGGTTCTGCTTTGTCTTATGTCTGATTTGTGTCCATTTATTCTCTTGGGCAGAGGTTGACCTGTTTGGCCTATGTAAACTGTAGAGGCGCATTACTGGCAAATGATGGCATATACTACATGGTGAAAGAGCCCTTGATGGTGTGACTGACTGATGCTGTTGGGTCCTGTGACAGTATCGCCTGAATAGATATGGGGGCAGTGAGCCCTTGAGTCTATTTCATGGTCTGGTCCCTCTGTCTGTGTCTTTGTCCAGTGTACAGACAGGTTGCTTACCTGTAACTGTGGTTCTTCGAGTGGTCATCTGTGCAGTCACACATATGGGCTCTGCGCCTGCGCGAAGCCCCGCTTCGGGAATCTTCTATAGCTAAAAGGCATTTTGGGCGGGAACCCCTCCCCCTCTACTGCGCATATGCAGAGGGGTTCCCGCCCAGATTCCCTCAGTTCTTCTGAGACCCTGAGGCCTCGTCTGAGGAATTTCGACACCTTCAGGTGTACCTAAAAGACACTACTTGATAATGATTAGTAATAATTGTTGGACACCAAGAGGGGAGTAAGGAGGGTGGGTTGTGTGACTGCACAGATGACCACTCGAAGAACCACAGTTACAGGTAAGCAACCTGTCCTTCTTCTTCGTGGTCTCTGTGCATCACACATATGGGCGACTAGCAAGCTTTTACTCACCGGAGGAGGGTTGGTGTCCTTAGGCAAATAGTGATGACAAAACTGCTCTGCCAAAAGAGCAGTCAGCTCTTGACCTGACGTCCAGCTTGTAATGTGACACGAACGTCATAGGTCGGGCCCATGTCGCTGCCTTGCATATTTCT